>NC_056739.1:1538670315-1538782815 GCF_019279795.1 Protopterus annectens | reverse complement strand
ACTCATTAGCCTGTATATTACCATGAAGAGAGATAATAAGGCTTCTTTGAAGTCTATGCAGTTTTGATGATTTAGGCCCTTGATTTTTTTTTTTTGTTAGTGAGAAAGCATTTTGGTTATACAAGCTGGGAAGATGGGGGAAGGCTGCCAGCCTAGTCAAATAGAATTTGATAAATAATTCTATCATTTGTAAAAATAAATGTAAAAATACAGCCTTGTTTCTTAAATGAAAGAAAACACTGTAAAATGTGGACTTCAAGATTGTTGCAACATTGTCATCTGCTGTAAGGAAAACTAAGCCAAGCATTTCAAATGTTCTTTGAAGTAAATTATCTAAATGGTGCCAAAGCGGCTGGCTAAACACATTCTTTCTATTGTCTTAACTTAAGGAATAATTGCTACAGTGTACATGTGAAATGTCTTTTTTATTGTAGTTTCCTGAGCAGGTTTAGATTGCTAAATAATGCAGTTTGTGGCCAGGGAACTCAAGATTAAGTGTCAAAATGATGTAATGTGTATACTGGGAAAACCTGTTTCAAAATGATGTAATTTGGGAGGGCCTAGCAAAGATGTTTTATTAGTGAGTTTAAAATCTATTGTTCAGAGAGGGACTGTGAGCATTTTGATCTTGATATCAAACTTATCAGCACCCTGCCTGTTGTCTTATGTAAGTAATGTCTTAGAAATATGTTTTCTTGTAGTAATAGCTAGGAACTTAGAAGAAAGTTAGACAAGTGTTTTTCTGTTATATCTGAACTTTCCTACTGTATAGTTTTAAGTTTCTGTGTGATCTCTGAACTCTTAGATATCACTGTGGTGTAGTAGTATTGTCTTGTGTTTTTAATTATTTATTATTAAATATTTTAAAACCCTTTACCTGTGGCTGGTTTGTATAGAGATAAGTAAGCTCTAGAGTACATTTGCATATGTACAGAGTTTATTGTAATAAGCCATTCTAATAAGCCTTAGACTGAATAGTCACATTACCAATTGGATAATAATACTGCACAGTAATAATTGGACACTCTTTTAAGGGCCTTTGGGTAGCTAATAAGTATTATCTGGAGGTGGCAGAAATTACTACCATATAGTCTGTGTAAAGGGGCACAGCTGGTGAATCTGTGTCAGCCTTTCCCAGGAGTGTCTGTGAAGTTGAATAAATACTTATCTCAAAGTGTGTGGGATGTGTCAACTACCTTGGCAGGGACACGAAGCACTGGTGGGACAGAGAGGGTACTGGAGGTTAGCTTGTCAGCTAGGCTGAAATCTGGACCCTATAGCTGTGCCAGTGGGGTGTCTTATTGGGGACCTGGAGAACAAGGGAGCAACCAGCCCCAGGCTGACTGTGATCTCTGTGTGCACTTAAGGGAAATTGTACTTTACTGTGTGTATTTGTTATCCTTTCCTCTTATAAGAGACAACCTCCCTGGTTTTAGTGGTGATGTCTGAGGCTCCTTGATTGCTGAGCCAGGGCACGGTCATCACACAAGCTGTGACAAGTGTTGGAACAGATACATACTGAAGGAGGGGCTACTCAATGACTCTCCTAATGATTGCTGAGTACAGGAAAAACTAAAATGTTCCATGATCATGATGCCATACCCTTTGATGAAAAAGGACTGCCATACAATACAGGATACATGGCGATCACAAGACAGTTCACTGCCCACATTGGATTCCAGATCCCTAACTGTGGGGTAAGTTTTCAGGGGAGTGTTGCCAATGTGGTGGTTCCAAACAGAGTCAAGATTGTTGAAAGACATGGTTATACATTTCTTTGCATTTAGTTTCGGTTAATGGTTTTAACATCAGCTGCTTGTTTGGGACAGGCCCTCTTGTAAGATCAATGTGTCCTCTGGAGAGAATATGATTGTTAAAAATCAAATTAATGTTAAGTGTCCTTTCTAGTGTCTTTTGCTCCGATTCAAATACACATCTTTCCTTCATGCCTCAGCACACTGTATACTGTTGTAATCCATGCATATATGAAAGTATTACATGAGTAGACTGATAAAAAGGTGCTTGGTGTGACATCTGGATAGAGGAAGGATGAAAAGGAGACCTGGTGATGAAACGAGGAAGTACAGGAGAGTATACAGAGGAAGAGGCTGGCAAAGAAGAAGTGGGATTGTCAGAGAGATGAAGAAAGTAGACAGGAGTATAAGGAGATGAGGCATATGGTGAAGAGAGGTGGTGAAAGCTAAGGATAGAGCACATGGAGAGATTTATGAAAGTTTGAACACTAAGGAGGGAAAAAAGGACCTGTACCAATTGGCTAGACAGAGGGGACCGTGCTAGTAAAGATGTGCAGCAGGTAAAGGTGATAAAGGATAATGAGGGAAACATACTTACAAGCAAGGAGAGTATGTTGAGCAGGTGGAAAGAGTATTTTGAGGGGCTGATGAATGAAGAGAATGAGAGGGAAAGGAGGTTGAATGATGTGGGGATAGTGAATCAGGAAGTGCAATGGATTAGCAAGGAGAAGGCAAGGACAGCTATGAAGAGGATGAGAAATGAAAAGGCTGTTGGTCCAGATGACATACCTGTGGAAGTACAAAGGTGTTTAGGAGAGATGGCAGTGGAGTTTTTAGCCAGATTGTTTAATGAAATCTTGGAAAGTAAGAGGATGCCTGAAGAGTGGAGAAGAAGTGTTTTGGCACGATTTTTAAGAATAAGGGTGATATGCAGAGCTGTAGTAACTACATAGGGATAAAACTGATGAGTCACAGCATTAAGTTATGGGAAAAAGTAGTGGAAGCTAGGTTAAGAAGGGAGGTGACGATTAGTGAGCAGCAGTATGGTTTCATGCTGGGCAGGAGCACTACAGATGCCATGTTTGCTCTGAGAGTATTGATGGAGAAGTATAGAGAAGGTCAGAAGGAGCTGCATTGTGTCTTTGTGAACTTGGAGAAAGTATATGACAGGGTGCCTACAGAGGAGTTGTGGTATTTTATGATGAAGTCAGGAGTGGCACAGAAGTATGTAAGAGTGGTACAGGATATGTACAAGGGTAGTGTGGCAGTGGTGAGGTCTGCGGTAGGACTGACGGATACATTTAAGGTGGGATCACAAAAGAAAAATAAATATCCCCTGTCCTATTCCTTGCCTCTTGGAGCACCTCATTTTTCATCTTCATCACTACTCTGTAGGCAAAGAATACAATGAAGGATAAATACAATAAAAGAGGAGAAGCTTTGAAACTTGTCACACATGGGTGCACAATAAATTGGTAAGCTGCAACTTGGTAAAGCTTCAGTATGTCAAATGGTTTCTTTGAACTACGTGGACACAGATAACCCTCACACCAAGCAAAACAGCCTTGCTTATGGTGGTACGAACTCAGAATAGGTCAAATTCACTTCAGGATATAGGGAGTTCCTGTCATACAAGAGGTGTTAATGTTATTTACCCTGTACAAGAGTTATTTTGGTGTCCTAACTTCTGGCTGAAATATTTTTGATTAATCCTAATTTCCTTAAACTGTGATTTATCAGCCAGCAGTGGACCATGTATAATCTACTGTACAAATACAAGGTTATAAAAATGGGCACCACAGAGACTCATCTCAGATATATGATGTGATGATTTACATGTCCGCACCTTGGGGATACCATGAACTGAAAGATATTAGGCCGGATTCATAATGGTTACCACAAAGTGTACTTTATGTGTACACTTAGTATAACCTTTCTGAGTGACTAGACAAAGCAAGCATAGTGGTTGGGCTGTTCTCAAATTCAGAAAATATACAGTTTAAGGTAACCTTTATGAATCCGGTCTAGCTCTCTTTGTGCAACTGTTTTATTTATTTATTTTTCTTGAGCCGTAGTGATACCAGTATTCCATGACTGAGTTATACGAAAAAGACAATAGGGGTTACAAATAGGCAACCTGGAGGACTATAATTCTGCCTCCATTTATACTCTGTTTAGTGATTTGGCAAATGTTCAATATAAGGGGAAAGAAGCCAAATTATTCATCATGACAATGGAATACATGAAGTGGTAGTTCCACCTATACCAGATGACCATTTGTGGCTTTAATACTGTAAGCAAAGCCACTTTTCACTTAGCAAATTTAACAAGTTAGGAAACAATAACAAATCCACTGTAACAAATGAACAATATCAAAATAAATGGTTTTATCTGAAGGTAAGAATCACTTGGCATTAATAGACTATTTTTCTGTGAAACAGACATGGAATTTCACAGTACAGAGGAGGAGTAGTACATGCATTCCCCATCCTTTCTGTGAACAAAAATAAATAAAAAAAAATAGTAAATGTCATAGACCAAGACTTACTATATAAATTCTGAAAGGAACTGTGAATCAAAGCCAGAAAGAAAGTGTCATTTGCATTTATAATATTAAAAAAATATATTGTTATGCAGAAAGAAAACTCTTCCCACAGCATAACAACATTCTGGCATTTTAAAATGAAATGACTATGAAACAGATACCTAGTTTCAGTCAGTGGGTAGTTTACCGGAGGAACTGGCAAGGGATTGGGCAGCTAGAAGGGCACAAGCAGCTGATTGACTGAGTGACCATTTGAACGATTCCAAGCCTTACATAATGTAAAGCTTTAGGCCGAAAGCTCATTGCACAGACTCATGACATTAGGATTTCAAACTTTCTTTGGAAATAAGTTCAGTAAAAACATTGTCGGTTTTGGCTTTAGGTGTTAGTGTAAGCTGTCACTTAGCTCTGTGGTGGTTTTCATGAAACAAATCATGTTCTTTTGGAAGTTATATAGGTGAAGCTGTACTTTTTATGTCTCTGCAAAAATCATACTTGTTAAAGTTGTGATCATTCCATATTTTCCTTTTATGTCTAGGATGAAGTAAATGAAGTTTATCTCAAACTAAAGAAATGTAATCTTTAGATTTTAAAGAACTGTTACAAAAAAAAAAACAAAAAAGCACTTTACTTCCTTTACTCTGAAGATCCGTCTGCTAAAATAAGTAAATAAAAAATAAGTTTTCTTTTTTATTGCATGGGCGGACACATTGCTACACTTTCTTTTCAGGATGGGATCCTTTCTCCGTTGGAGAGGATAGCCTGGTCATCTGGCTGTGCAATCTCTGTATAACTGAGAAAAGAGAGGAAAACGAGGAGCTGGGGATTTCATACTGCAGTAAAGCTGGCATTTTCTTAAATGGCACTATACCCTACATGCTGAAGTGATTTTTGAGGCCACTTCTTGCAGTTAGGCTTAGTCTAGGAGCATTCCCACCCAATCTTAAGCAGGGACACTAGACAAAGCTTTCTTGCATGCTTGTACACTGTCTTCCATTCTGCATCCTAATCTACACTGGGGTGAAAGGAATGGCCTGCCCTCTCAGCACATCCCCCTACCATTCCCTCAAAATGTGGTGAGTAGGGAAAGCTGTAGCATTTTGCTCAATTGCCTGCCTGTTCCAAATGTTGTCCAAGTTTTGAATCTAACTTGAGTCACCTGAGTCACAGTCAGGCCTTTATCCCTCTGTATCAACACAGCTTGAAAATAATAAAAATGTGAAAGGATGACTCAATAAGTACATTTATACTATTTTCTATTTTTTTTTTCACTGTTTAAGCCAAAACTAACATCCAGTCTGAAGTGACTTATTTTCTGGCAACTTAAACTAAGAGTTTAGATGGAAATTTTAAGCAACACTTGCTTCAGACACGTTATGTAAACAGTGAAGAAAACAAAAAACGTTTCCGCCAACAGTATTCATTCTATTCCTACTTCTCTGTTTACTGCCATTTAAATGTATGTAGCAACACTAAAATATTCAAATACATTCAAGATGAAAAATAAGAATGCATGCAAAAACATTCTTAAAGATAGAAAATAATACTATCTAAACTTTCAAAATAATCACCAAGTCCAAACAAATTTTGGAGCTCCATTTCATCTGTGATTAACCCTGACACCAAAAACAACCCATACCCATTCCCCAAGAAAACAGCCAGTGAAATTGCTACCATCTTCAACTCACATTTCATCGACACTATAGCCAGACTCACCACTACCTTTTCCCAAACTAAGTCCAACACCATCTACCACCAACCATCTCCTCCCTCTCAATATGCCACCTCTAACCCAACCACCTTCTCTTTCTCCCCTTTCCACATCTCCATCATAACTAAACTTCTCCTTAAATGGAACCTGTCTCCTGTGCTCCTGATAGCTTACCTCTAGAATACCTTCAAATGTCAGCAAAATCCATTGCCTACCCCATAAGCATACTTCAGAATAGATCCCTTCAAGAGTCCTATGTGCCTACCTTATGGAGAAAAAAAACATACATTCTTCCACTACATAAAGGTGGTAACAACACAGATATCTCTAATTTCAGACCCATTTCTGTTCTTTCCCCTCTCGCTAAAATCCTTGAGAAATGTATTCACTATTAACTCCTCAACTATCTGCAACTAAACCAGTCCCCTCTCCCATACTCAACATGGGTTTAGGCCTGGCCACAGTACCACTACTGCCCTCATTTCCTTTATGGACACAGTCAATCAGGCTAGAAACTCTGGTAAATTTGTATCCTCTGTCTTTCTGGACCTTTCAAAAGCATTCAATATAGTCTCTCACCTCCTACTCCTTAGTAAACTCAACAGCCTGGGTATCTTCCCCAACTCTAAGCTGATTCACCAGCTATCTACAATGTAGGCAACAGTCTACTAGATGGTTGAACTCTTTCTCTCCATTCCTTGAGTCCTTCACGGGTGTCCCCCAAGGCTTTACCTTAGGAACACTCCACTTCAGCATTTTTATAAACGACCTCCATACTAACGTAAAAAACGCAGCTGTTGTACAATATGCAGATGATTCAACTATTATTTGCTCTGCTAAATCAACAACAGAACTAAAGCAGATAAGCCAGAATGCCTTTACCACTACCGAAATCTAGATAGCCAATAATCATCTAGCTCTAAACCCAAACAAAACAAAATTGTTATTATTCATTCCCAAGAAAATCCTCTCTGTTAACAAGACTGATTTCACAATTCAGTCTCAAAATAACACTACTATAGAGCTGGTCTCCCACACTAAATTATTAGGGGTTACTATTGATGAGAACCTGTCTTTTGACCTTCACATCTACAGTAATATAAAAAACAAAAACAAAACTATAAACTCTCTCCTCTACCTTGATAAATACTTATCTGCTCTACTAAGCATACTCCTGCCTCAACTTTTCTCCTACCTTCTCTCCTGTACGAGACTCCTCTCCTTACCAATATCCACTCCACCCTAAAAGAAAGCTTGAATCATGTTACAACAAGGTAGCCAAGTTTGCAACCGATGCAAAATACTGTTCCCATCACTGTACTGCCCTAAAATCGCTCTACTGGCTTGAACTTCCACTCTATTTAACCTACCTACAGCTAATCACAGCACACAAAATTGTCTACAAACCCACAGACTCCCCAGCTTCTGTCTTCAATCTTAACCCACTACCATCCTAATTGGCAACTCCAAAAATCAACACCTGTTGCAAGTAGACAAACCTAAACTCCCAGCTGGTAAGATGCTTTACTCCTTCTCCATCGCCAAGCTTTGGAACTCCCTCTCACTAGCTATCAGACCCTCCAGTAATATCTCCTCTTTCAAAAAATCTCTGCAGCAACACCTCTCCACCTTATGGCAATGCAGATGTCTCAAATTTCATCTATCCATAAACTGACTCCCTACATCTGAATCACTCACACATTAACTTACATCCTTACCTCTTCAAAACTCTCCTTTGTTATCACTCAAAACTAATAATTTATATTCTGCTTTTACTATTACGGCTTTACTATCATATCTTCGTCTTACTACCCAAGACACCTCCATTTCTACCTTGCACTACTGAGCTGCTCAATCATACTGAATCATTTTGTAAATACTGCCAAATGCCTGTTATTCCTTTATAATGGGAAACTAGATTAGCTGTATAAATCTGTACATGTTGTGTGTGCACACCATTTGTATTGTTTATTATGTATATTGTGTATCATGTATGTTACTGTCTGCCTTTATTATTACTCACGACTACTAACTGTTTTATATGCTTTGTGCTGGTATACTAACTTTTGTGGAGCTTTTCTACCCAGGCCTTTACTGAAAATGGGTTCTTTGGGCCCAGTGGACTTTCCTGGTAAACAAATGCCAACAAATAAATAAATAAATATAAACTAGTGGCATACACAACGTATACCACCATGATCCTGCATGTAGATTTGAAATGCATAAAATGTTAAAATTAGTATCTTTTCCTGGGAAAAATGAATGTTGCTTTAGCAGTAGAGTTCTATGGCACTGTACATTACTGAAGGAAACCTTTATACCGCTTTTCTATTAGGATTACTGTAAAACCAAACACACCTAGGCACACCATAACTTATACAACTTCAACTGAATTTTTGTTCTAAATGAAACTATACAATAACAAGTTTTAAAGTCGTTCCAGTATACTGAAATCACCACTGTGATGGCAGGTAAAGTTTTTCTTTTGCCTTTTTTTATTCCTTTGCCCTTTCCATATCCCTTATTTCTCTGTGCTGCACCTTTGTACCATTACCTCTGCCTACAGAAGAAACAGAAATACAGAGACCACCAGTACCATCTTGTTTTTAGACACAACTTTTAGTCTCTGGAATGTTCTTTCTTGTTCTCTTGCCTGTATCATCTAAAGATGGTTAAACTAAGTTCTGACCATGGCAATGACAGCATTATTTTTACCACCATGGCAAAGGTACATCTGTATTTCTGCTTTCATACATAACTTTTAAGTATTCCTTGTAGATGGCAATACCATTATAGCAACTTCTATTATTGGAGACAAAATAATGATCATCTAATAATTAAGCAGAGAAGTGGTTCCTTTTAAAGCCTTTTAAAGTCACATGAATTGATAGGTGAAAAGTATGATTCTTTTCAGCTCAGAAATGAATAACATAAATGCTATACATGGAAAAACTAGGTGGTGAAATGCAGGAAGCGGAAATGAGGATAAATAAAGGCAAAGCAAAAGAATCCAAGTTATAGCAATATAGCAGTATTTCTGATTTCATCCAGATTCATTAGCAAATGAGAAGTAAGGTTACAGCTAAATGTTGTTGTTTATTTTTCGGCTTTTCCCGGTTAGGGGTCACCACAGCGGAACTCTTGGTGTTGAGTTGCCAGCCTGACGCCCAACCTTCAATGAAGGCACGCCCATTCAACGCATGTCTTTTGAATGCCCACTCGACCACGGGGAGGACATGCAGACTCCACACAGAAGACACTTCCAACCCAAGTCGAGAATCGAACGGGAGAACCTCTTGCTGTGAGGCAACAACACTACCGCTGCACCACCGTGGAAGAAGGTTACAGCTAAATATGGTTTATTAAATAACTGAACATTTGGAATTACAAACCTATGAGTCAATGATTCATTTGCAAAGGCTTCCTGCCACAGGCTAAATGATACAGAAAGATGGAGAATGACAAAACGAGCAGTTATGTATGGAATTCAGTTCAACTACTTAACAAAAGACTTGGCAGAGGCATAAAGACAGATTTTATTTAGAATGGAAAGAAAAAGTGAAAGGTATTAGAAGTGTTAGTCACTTAAAATCAACCACACATTTTAAAAATAAAAGAACCTTTAGCAGTCCTAAAAGCAGTGTGTACAATCATCATCTGGCAGGTTTCATTTCCTCACAGACAGGAAGATGGCTGGTACATGCCCAAATGCTCTGTGTGACTGTACGAAGAACACACTGATGACAGAGTTTTCCACTGTAGTTATCTGTGTTTCGCAACAAAGGTAAAGAAGCTATGGTTAATCTATAAAGAGCAGTCATGAAATACAGTGCATTACCTCCGTAGAAGCAAAACTTGGAATCAGCTAATTACAGTCATCTCTGTAGTGAAAGGTGTAATCACCAGAGTTTTATTATACAAGCCAGGCAATGTTGATGACTTAAAATAGAATCTCTGCTTATTGGTTAAACAAAGAAAAAATCATTATGGACCTTCTTTTATTATACAGTGCTGTTTTAAAGTTTGAAAAATGAAACAGCACAGAATTAAACTAATGAAGTATGGCAAAACAATTCCTTAGAAACGTCTGATATGGATCCTACTTTAAAATTATTAAAAATGAATAAAGTGTCTTTAGATTTATGCATGACAATCATTTCAGGAAACTACACTCCTATGAGTAGTGTGCCTTAAAACAAGCTACAATTTCTATCCAAGTCTGCTGAAAGTCAAGAACTACGTATCACTTGGCCACTAAGGGACACCATATTTCAGAATTGCTACATATTAAATCATGTTGGCAGTGAAAGTATTTGCCTTTCCTTGTATCATAACATGATATTGCCCAGCACAAAGCAGAAGTGTGTATGTGGTAGGTATTTCTATAGGCAAGTCCATGGTTCTGGACAGGCTTTGGTCCTCTTTGTTGGAAAGGTAATGTGATCCAGCCTCTTCCTTATTCCAAGTTTTCCTTTTTACAAATACCATGAGAGTGGTGAGCTTTCTGGGGTCTGGAAATGGCAAATGTGATTCATCTTCCCAATACTGGCAGCGAGACAGAAGGTGGAAATAATTAACAGCTTGGTTAAACCTTAGTTGTAGAAAAGCCAAGTAAAGTGTGCTGAAGTAATACTTTTCTATAATATCTGGTTTTGCTTTCACCTAATATGATATTTTTCCAATTTGAAGGACGAATCTGCTTTATTCATTAATGGCAAGGTGATCTTTGTAAGGTTCAAGACATTATATCTCACAGTCCCTTAATTTAAGTAACTGTCAGAATGTGACTACAGAGCAATAACCAGTCCTTTGTATTATTTGTGTTATTAGCACTCCATTGAAGCAATAAATATTTACTTTACTCTGTGGTGTTTGTGCTTTCTATGATTGCACTCCAAAAGATCATGGCTGAAAACAGGTCTGCTAGGGTCAATCTATGTACTTTGCTAATGAAATAATGAATGAAAAAATAAAGAAATAATACAGGCACAGGTGGAGCCATAGTCTTCTTGCTATAATTGAGACTGAAGGATAATGTGTGCTGTGCTCATCTTTATACTAAGACAGTGAGACCTGCCTTGGACTTTGCCTGATGGTCCATTACCAAAATCCTATGCTCTAAGGACACAGAAGCCAATTATTCATTCGCTGGATTATGCCATACATCCATTCATTCCTGCCTAGGAATCTCAATAATCCCTTCCTCTCCCTAGTTATGACTAGTTAAAAGGGTGTAATCTGGCTAGGAGGTGGCCTAGCCTCCGCTCATTGGGAGCACCCCCTTCACATCATCCAGTAACACTTAGGCGTCCCACTAGGTTTTAACTTTGAGACAAGCTATACCCACATCCCTCCACCCCACCCCCACGATGAGCCAGCAGCATTTGCTCACTCTCATCTCCTCAGCCAAGTCCTACAGGCAAACGAGCTGCAACTCAAGCTTGGGTCACCTGCATTGTAGTAAGGGCTTTATCACTCTATGCCATGGAACTGGCCAAAAGAGTCCTGTCTTAAGCAGCAAAGCTTAATTCTAATTTAGTGTAGGACTCATGACTAGTACTCAAAGGTAATTCTGGCAACCTTGCATCTTAATAATATATTACATATGGGTCTATATTGCAAGCTCAAAAGCCCTAATAACCGAATACAAAAATGCCGACACATATTCTGTGAACCGCGAATACACTGAATGCCCTAAACCGCGAAATTCAAAAGCTCGAACCATCATACTTGTCCCACCCCACTACCCGCTACATACTACCTACCCAAACAAACTAAACAAACACATACATACACCAACCATAACCCTAAACTAAACCCTACTTCTAACCCTACACTACATCTTGCATATACCACCATCTATGCACTTACCTTAACCCGAACTTTAACCCTAAGGTCCATAACTATCGCACATTTACCTTAACAAGCTATACCCAAACAAAATAAATAATCCACACATATACACGTAACAAAACCCTACATCTAACCCTACACTAAATCTCACATACATTACCATCTATACACTTACCTTAACCCACATCCTAACCCTCAGGTCAGTAACTATCGCACACTTACCTTACGGAGCTATACCGTGGAAGGGCCAACCATGACGATTCGACATTTTGGATTTCGCGCTTCAGGACGATCGATGTTTACATGGTTCAATGGAGACATGTCGGTGTTTATGTATCTGGGTAAGTGTGTCTTCGAGGATGTAATAGGGAGCCATAGGTCTCAACCTCTTAAGTGGCCAATGTGGAACACAGACCCTAACAATGTGTGACAAATGGTCAAAATGTGGAACACCCTATTTTTGCACTGCGCGAAAATGCGCCATTGCCATGGAGCTTTGTAACATTCAATACCACACTTCTCAGATCCAAAAACCTTTGATAATCTGCAATACCATAACCACACCATAAGTAAATGAAACAGCACTTAGAAAATGTAGTAAATGTGACTTTTATTTTTGTAAACAGACATATTGCAATTCACACAAAGTTTAGACCAAGTTAAACATCCTATTCCTATCATATGTCTGATGTAGACTTACTGTAATACTGTATGCTGCTGTGGCTTTCTTGGCAGCCTCTAACACATGTAGTAAATGTGATTTTTATTTTTGTAAACAGACATATTGTAATTCACACACAGTTTAGACCAAGTTAAACATCCTATCATACGTCAGATGTAGACTTATTGTATGCTGCTGTGGCTTTCTTGGCAGCCTCTAAAACAGGTTTTGGCAGCTTAATATCACAGACATCCAGTTCTTCATTCATTTTAATTGCCAACAAAGAGTTCAGTGTTTTTACACTCAGAGACTGACGCAGTTCAGTTTTCACTTTCCGCACCATACTAAATGCCCTTTCCGCTTGTGCATTAGAGTGTGGCAAGCAAAGTAGGCTCATCATCAGCTGCTTAAAGAGTGGCAGTTTCCTTCAGTGCAAAGGTCCCTCAGAAGGTGTGCCCAGTACTGTGACACACATGAGTGGGGCCCATCTACTGGGCCTGTCAGATTCCCAGTGTCCTCGATCTGATATTGGGTGAACTCATCGATTAGTTGTTCGGCCTCAACATCATTTTCACATACACCCAGACGGAAGCCAACATCTCTGACCAGCCCTGAAGAAATGTCCAATTTTTGGCTGGATTAATAAGTAATGCAGCGTCTTTCAGTAAGTGATCCTGCATGGGAAACTTTTTCAGCATTTTCTGCAGCACTGCAGCATAAAAGCTGCAACTTTTTTATAAAAGTTAAATTCAATGACTGTGCCAGCAATATCCTCCTCATGGCTGTTCATGTACTGCTTGACTTCATAGCCAATACGAAGTTCACCATTTGGTAGAACACAGCTACTGTCAGTCAACACTGACACATCACTGTGTTTGATTAGTCTGACAGCAGATGCAGGTCTGAGGAGTCTGCCAGCATACTGCTGCAGGAGTTTATGCACAGTGGCATGCAGTGTCAGCAGCTGACTTTCTCTGCTCTGAAGCTGTATGTTGAACTCCAGTAAGGGTTCCAGTGCATACTTAAGGAACATAAAAATCATATGCACTTCATGACTCTGCAAGTTTTAGAAATTAAGTCAATCTTAGCAGACCTTGGCTCTGCAGACAGAAAATATGAATTTAGAGCTGGCCACATGTCCAGGGTTCTGTTAATAACCTTACCAAGACTGAGCCATCTAGTAGGTGCATGTCTAATGATCTTGAGGGGGTCAGTATCTGTGAACAAAGCAAATTCCTGAAGTTTTTGTTGTCTTTGTGCACTGGAACTGAAATGGCAATACAGATCTGATACAAGTTCTTCAACTGGTGAATGTAGTGCTTTTACAGCAGCCTTACTACAGAGATCTGCCAAGTGGCAGAGACACCCCATGTTTACAATTGTGGGCTTCACCTCCTTTAAACGAGACAGCACAGAATTGTGTTTTCCAATCATTGAGGCAGCATTGTCTGAAGAAAAGCCCACAATGTTGGAAACTGGAATGTTAAATTTTGTCAGGCTGGACATTAAAGAATTAAACATTGCTTGTCCAGTTCCAGACACACATTCTGGCATATCAAGAAACTCTCCACACTTCTTCATAAATTTCAGGATGTGTTCTCCTGCTGCAAATGATAAGTTGTGTTTAGCAAGGAGAGACACAAAACCAACCTCTGCCTCAACCACCTTTGTACTTGCTAAACTCTGTGGTCCAAAGAAATCCACCATAGATCTTCCAGCTGCATGCTTGCAATTCTGCCTGTGTTTCTCACTGTTAGCATGTCGTTGCAGGTCATGTCGGCCCCCATGATGGATTGTGAAATCCGTGTTACAAGTCTTGCAGAAGGCAAATTTCACTCAGCTACTACTCATAGAAAGCCAGTCAAAGGCACTTGCCCAGCTTGGCTGAAAAATTGTGTATCTTCTCTTCTTTGGGGTGTGAGCCGTATCTACATCCCTGTCCTCACTGCAGTCTGGGTAGTCTATACCTAGCAGGTTTGCAAAACAGTGGTGTTAGACAATGAAACAAATGGGACTAAGTGCAGAAATGAAAATTACAAGATGTCCTCTCAATAGCAAAAATATAAGACAATAGGGCCATAACCTACCCATATCACTGGAAGTTTCCTGACTTTGCACCCTCTTCTCTTGCTCATCTCTGCTCCTTTTGTTTACTATAAAGGCTTGCATGCTTCACTTCCTTGCCTCAATGACACTTTCAATCCTCTGGTGCTCACTTGCCCACCTATCTTTATCCAAAAACAAAGTCAATTAGTTTCAGAGACATACGAGGGTGACAAGCAGCAAAAACAAACACTTTAAAAACTGCTCTTAATAAACCTAGAAAGTTGCTACAAGGACCTGTCATTGCATACAGTCCCCCCCCAAAAAAAAAAATATAACTCCTGGGTCGGTCCTCAACTGTTTGGCATCTACTTCTCAGAAGTCCAGGCCAACACGGAGGGACTCTGGCTGACCAAGTTCGCAGACGACTGCAAGCTGGGAGATATTAACTCTCCAAGTGATGCAGACATCCTACAGAAAGGCCTCATTGAGACAAATGACTGGTGTCGAAACCATGGCCTTAAGCTTAATGCCAAAAAATGCATCGTCACCCCCTTTGGGAAAAACTCACTTCCCACTAATTACCAGATCGATGGAAGCCCACTGAAGGTGTTATAAGAGCTCTGGGGTTGATAGGAACCTCTCTCCTTTGACCAACACATTGCCACTGTGGTCAGAAAGTCATTCTATGAGGCACATGTCATTACCAAGGGTTTTGTATCCAGGAAGAAAGAGGTAACCATTTCTTTCCTCTCTTCCCTCAGACCAATCACAGAGTATAATGCCCCATTTGGCATGCACCTCACTAGACACATGCAACAGCTGGATAGGCCACAAAAGTACCTCACAAAGAGGATCCTAGGCCTCAAACACATCTTACACAGACAGACTCAAAAAAAAAACTCCAGCTATTCTCTGTCTTATGTCGCTACTTAACAGGCGATCTCTGCTTGACTTACAAAGCCATGTCTGACCCAGCTCTGTTAGAAATGCTGCATTTAAAGAAATCCCAATAGCTCCGCACAACACGCTCCAGAGACCTCAACCTCATTACCACAATCAACAGAACATGCTTGAAAGACAGGTTCATAACCCAGAGACAGCCAATGCTCTGGAATAGACTTCCCATACATGTCAAGCAGAGCACCTCACTGGCCCTCTTCAAGAGAAATCTTGATGAGTGGATGGGAAATATTCACCCAGGGGATCATTCCAGTGGCTCTACTTGACAGAGGCACTGGGAGCTAATGTTGGGCGGCACAATACCAGGACACTTCTATGGGCTAGGCTTGTAAAGGCCCCAGGGCCATTAGCCTAGTACACACCTATGAACAAGAGTAGAGGTCCTACTACAGAAAAGTGGAATACCAGTGTTAACATTCTTGGATTCACAAAATAAAAGTTTTTTCGAGTAAGTTAGCAAACAGCCTGTTATGTTAGCAGACATATTTTGAAAATTCTGAGCTACAGTGCTATGTAAGCCAGAATTCTCAGGACAAAATTAACAAAAGATGGTACGGTAAAACATTGTCTCTAAAGTATTATTAGCAATACAATTTACATTGTGTAAATTAGCAGAAAATTTTAAAATGAATATGTGTTAAATTATCTCAAAATGGAAAGCAACCCTTTGTAAATGGAATCACTTTCCCACAGAGTTTGAGAACATATAGTATACAAAAAAGCATTACAGATTTCCCACATTTTGAAATGAGCTTTTGTCTTCCAAAGCACCTAATGGAAACCTAAAATGCTCTGACTCCTGGACAAAAAAGCAAACTCTATTCCTACAATCCTTGTCAACAAGCATTAGAGTACTCTGTAAATCATAAAAACTACATTACATTTCACACGTATAGAAGCTTTATGAGAATAGAGCTGGTCTTCTACATTACCCAATGGAGTCCAAGTGAAAGAATGTAGTACAGGGACCAAGACAGGCACTTTGGCCTGTTAAACACAGTGCTGACATATATCAAGGCCTGTTCTGCAGGCCCCAGTTCTATGGTATGCATGTCACAAAGGGAGAGACAATTTTAAAATGCATAACCCCTTACCCAAACTGGTCTGAAAACAGGACTGTCACATCAAACGAGTGATTACCTAAGTGCTAGTACATCAGGTCACACAGACCAAGTCAACCACAGCAAACTGTATAATTTTTCAGGACTAGCTAAATGGGGGGAGTTTAAGAAAGGTGTCAACCCCCACCCCTTTACAAGCAGCATTAATGGAAAATACAGTGTGCCCATATAGGTGTTATGACACATAAGTAAACTTCTTAAACTGCACTATTTCAAACTGGGGTACAGTAAAATAATCGCCAGAAAGGAAAATACGCCTATAGACCAGGGAAAAGTCGTGTTAATATAGTTTATTATATAAATCTCAGTGCCACGATGGTAGCATACTTTGATGGAAATGACCACGTTAACATTCTGGCTGATTTTAACAGCTGGTTTAAGTATGCTTGCTGGAGGAGCTGTTGTCCCCTTAATGCTAGGCAGATTGGGGGGGGTGGTGGAGCTTAACAAAACAAATTATCCCCAACAGTGGAAGGGCCTGCTTCTTAGTACATGAACAACAGATTACAGAAAACACCATATCTCGTGTAACATCACCTGGCACTCTAGACCAGTAGTTACACAAGCTCTTTGTTCACCAATGGTTACTTACAGCATGCAGCCAGAAATTTGATATTTGTTGACCGGGTTAGTCTGACTGGGCAGTGGAGGACTAAAGAAAAAGCTCCAAAAAAAATAGAACAGAGTTATGCTAAGAAAGCAAACAACGTGTTGCGTCTGAGGTAGAATGGGAGGCATGCAATGCAAGTAAGCGATTGCATTTGCTATATTATGAAGTAACATTTCACATTTGGGTAACTTCTTTGAGGTTTAGGGTTAGTACATTTAAATGGAATTGGTTACGGACAGCAAGCAGGTATAACTTCCACAAAGACATGCAAATAAGTTACATCCATATGCTATAGATAAACAATGCCCAGCATTCAACATCATTTCTGCAAAAACACTTCCTGATCTCTGCTGAAGGATGACCATGATCTACATCTTTTAGGCATCTCCTAGAGCCTTCAGACAATAAAGAGGATGGGGACTGAACACACTTCAGATGGAATGGAGGCTCAATGGCTGCAAAGATAAATGGCAGAAAAACTAAAGAACTTGGGGATATTATCTGAAAATAATCTAAATCTCAACTAATAAAATGTTTTTTTTAAAAAAATGAAAAACTACACCCCAATGCAGAAGATCTGGACCTGGCCATTCCATAGGAGAAGCTTCCATGGTTACACGTCTGAACTTTTCACATCTGGTGGTAGTCTGAAGGAGCAGGCAAAAAATAGACTTTATAAGCAAGCACGGTCTCATTCAAGCTGCTGGATTTCTAAAAGCTCAGTCCTTTACTAGTGCCGAATTCGTTTTCTCACCCCTATATAACCCAACACTGAATAAAGCCGCAATTTTTCAGGGGAAAAAAAACACAGCCGGACTGATTAAAGAAGGCCAGTAGAAATATAAGTACAACAAAACTGGCCTTACCATTCCACATTCCAAATGAAGTCCAGAAAACACTATAACATGAGTACAAACAAATAAAAATAAAAAGGTAAATATTATGCACCTTCACTATAACACATAATCTTCTAACTGTTAGAAACCTTATCAATTTACAAAACACTGTTAGTGTATTACATGCTTAAGGGATTCTCCAGGGATGATAAATGCATTATAACTCTAGTTTCTAAAAAAAAAACATTTGCGCACACAGAATGCAAGAGTTAATTTATAAGCTCTGTTAACAGCTCACTGTTTTAACAACTGTTTAGTGGTAGAAGTTCTTTAAACACTTAATAGCATTTATCACACTATGATATACATGTCATTTACAAATTAATTAGATTATAAGTGGTGGGTGTCAGGGTAATAAGAGTTGAAGACTCGTCTCATTTCACTAACAAACATTAGAGGCACACATTATACACAGTAAGTAAGAAGAGCAGGTCAGATCGCCAGAGCAAGTTAAATGAGTTATGTCCAGTAATGCTAGTAGAGTATATGATTTTCGTAGTAAGATATTTTTGGAGGGAAATGAAACTGTGCTGCTATTTAAATGATGAAAAATTTGTCAATGGAACTACAAGAGTCACTTGAAGGAAAATTACTTTTCCAGGTGACGTGGAAAGCCATGAATTAGATGGTATCATACCTCTCAACCTCTTAACGCGTGAATCAAGGACAAAGCCAAATAGTAACATGGGACAAATGCCCAAAACCAGACAGATTTTTTTAATGTTGGTGTTATATACTTAACACGATTACTAGAATAAGAAGTTTGTATTCGCATACATTTTGCAAAGGGAATAAAGTCTGAAACTCAAATGTCTATCATTTAGTGACGTAAATCCTCAATGATTTGGCAAAAAGCACACATTTCTTGAGGAACAGACCAAAAATATGAGGCAAAATTAAGGGCACTTTGTGCAATCACAGTTTGTTGAGAGCTGTCGTTACGTTGGTACTATTATGGTACAAAAAATTAATAGATTTCCTTTGGGGGCAGTGAATATAATGGCTGCAGCTCAGAATTCATAAAATGTTTCGCACACCTGAGGTTATCTAACAAGATCGCTCAGAAGATAATAGTTACTAAAAGCAGCCATCCAAGGACTGTCCTTTGGCAAGTTGTATCTAATGACCAGTAAGTAACCAAGCAAGGTGGCAAGACTACAGCGAAGTATTACAGAATGCAAAGATGAAAGACTTTGGAGCAAATGGTGACAGTGCATAAGGTAATAAAATAAAATAAAAACAGATGAATATTATACTAGATGGGTCACGGCTGACTGAGGGATCTAGGGATATACACAGTGTGTTATGTCCAGTTTTAGATGTCACATACACAAGAACCGAAACAGTGCAGCAAAGAGCAGTAATACAGGTGTATGTTGTATACAAAACCAAACAAAACAATTATTATATAATTTTGGTATATTCCCAGTACAAAAGAGGAGACGGGACATTTCCAGACCAAAACGAGTAAGACATTCTGAATTAAGAAGGGACAGATTGAAAAAACAGAAAAGTGCCCTCTGCCAAAGTGAAAAACAGATGTTTGCAACATCTTCAGTGCAAACGAAATCATGCAGTCTGGAAAATTCAACAGCCTACAGAGCAAATGTCAGTCCATTGCGATATTACATCTTAGGATAAAATGCAGACTAGCATTTATCCTTTAAATGCAACTGAAAGTACGGCAACCATCAAAATACGTGCAGCTAAATATATTGTGTACACCTGTTCAAGGAGAATAGCTGTAGTTCGTAATACTCCAGAATAATATACAGTAGTAAATGCAAACTGTGTCGGGTCTCAAAAATCAGCGTTTGGGTTTCTTATGGTTTCTAGGGGTTCAATTGACTAACGACCACAAGGGCCATTTAAGCCTAGCCATGCATCCCAAATTTCTGACAAGTTCAGATGCCCTGATAAGTGTAAACAGGAGCCTGGGAGATGAAACATTTACAAACAGGGGCCTGGGATATGAACCATTTACAGGTAGCCTGTTTGCCTTAGTGAAGCCATAAGGTAGTATACCCCTTCCCCATACTCTTTTCTTTGGGAGATCTGAACACCTCTCAAAGCACTTATGAACACTTTAAAGTCCTTAAGGAAGTAGTTCGCAGTGAGAAAATGCTGATATAGATAGCAAAATACTTTTGAGAACTCCCGTGTAATATTGCTTTCGGTGAATACTGGTATTTTCTTGGTGGTGCTACTACTTGTAACCTGACACTTCAATGCTAAATAAATGATAGTTGCTTTCAGTATTTTTCTTAAATAAAATAATGACAGTCTTTACAAGCGCATTACCACTTCTGCTTTGGTGTTGTGAAAGGCAAAGACTGTATGAGGTAAAAATTACGAATAAATGAAAAATGGATATTGACACATCCATGGCTGAATAAGATAAACAAGAGCGGTCAACTCTGATAATGCGTGTAGCTGAAATAATAGGTACGGTGTCCTAAAGTGTTCATATTCCAACAAATAGCAACTGATAAAGCTTAATAAAAGTACATTCATCAACTAAAAATAGACCCCGCATGCATACAACATAGTTTGCTTATTTGGAACCATTTTATTGTCAAACACTTTAGAGAGAAAAGTGAGAATTTGTTAGCAGTCCCTGTATTCGTAACCTTTTTTTTCCTGAAGACTCGTTTTTTTTTTTTCCTGCTTATCTAGTTAAATGCCCCTATGGCAGTATAATTGTTTTAGGCTGTACTCTGCACAAATGTTTGCATTAAGGTTTATTAGAATATCAAAGGGCTCACACTTCGTCAAAATGTTGGAGAAAATGTGGAAAACTGCATTTAATAAATAATGATAGTAATTCAAGTTATAGACTATTTTTAGTTCAGAAAATGTATATTAATTCATATTCTCTTATTCTGTCAATGTCTCAATATCATTTTGTATTTTTGTTATGTTTGCTCCTTCTTCGTAAATTCAATCCATCAGTATTGGTATCTATTAAGGACCGGGTAAAAATATAAGGCAATAATCCGGGCATCTGTGAAAAACTGGACAGTTTGAGAGGCATAATTCAGTGTAAAAGTATATGGACTTTATACTTTTAGGGAGGAATTCCCATATTTCAGGGACTACAGCCTAGAAATGAGAGTAATCGGTGGAACAGGGTTTATTTGAGTGTTTTTTTTTTTTAGGTTATGAATTGATGATGGGGATTGTAGGTTGTAAGGGGTGCTTCTTTGGGGTAGTCTGTCAGCAAATAAGGGGAAAGAGTTTTTAGGTTGATAAGGTTGTAGACAAGGAAAGGTCTTAGTACCCTTGATCTTTGTCGGACTTGTGTTCATTTTGCTTTAAAAAGTGTGGAGCAATTGCGCTCTCTATGGAATGAATGGATAATAATAAATATGGTAATGCAGTTATTATCTGATGTAGTTTGAAGTGAAGGCAAATTATTTTTGGTGTATATGTAATTATTGGAAGTCTGTACTCTGTGATAGACCACTTTCCTGCTTGCTTGACTAACCTGTGTTGTGACCAGACAGCCGCAAATGCAAACGGACTTCTCTCGCCGTCGCCGACCTGCTTGTGCTTAGTGTGTGATTATTTGTTGGTTGGACCACAGCTGCCGCATCAGTGCCAGGGATGCGATGTTATAAAATTCTAGGTCGCTTAGTTAAACGGTAGGTGAACAAGAAAAGTACCAAAGAAGCATAAGAAATCACTGAACGTTAAAGGGGCACATGTTTTCGTATTTTAGATGGATGTATTGCAGGATACTTGTGGGACTGTTTGTTCTTGTTCACGTGTTAGGCTTGCTTCCCGATGTGGTCTATATGTATAGTTTTATTTTAGATCCAACTTCTTACAGCCTCGAAAACTTGTATTTGTAGTTTGAGTATGCACAAGTTCCACTTGATTAGGGGGCAAGGCATCATGAAGACTAAGTAGTTGCTCAGTAGCTGATAAGGTCGCAAGTAAATGGCCTGCGTTTTGCGTGTTGAAATTTTCATTTTGTAGATAACTGTGAAGTAGTTGTATCTAGATTTATCTATTTTTAATTGGAAAAGGCGTGCCCCGAAGGATAAACTAGGATTGGTAAATGCATTTTCTTGAGTTATGTCAAATAGATTATGTATGTATTTGTCAGCAGTATGTTTAACCGGGATGGAACACTGATCTTTGAGAACCGAATCGGGATCTGTCCGACGTGGAAAAATACAGCTACAAGAACTTTATGTTATAAATGGCCGAGTGTTAGTTGTCGGTATTGTGTTTTCGTGGAGAATTATATTCAGTTCTCTCAGTAGAGATAACATTGTACATATATGATCAGATAACCGCCATACCTCTAAACTATTCCTGATTTTTTGACTCGCATTTTAGCTTTGTCCCTCTTAAATTTGGTGAATTTTTGAGAAAAGGCGGTGAATTACACTTAATATAACAATAGTTACTTACTGACTTATTTTACTTCATAAATTGTGTATCCGTATACATTCTCTTATTCTGTCAATGTCTCGAGTTAATAGTAGTAATAAGTATTCCTAATAATTTCTGGATTTGCCCCGGATTCTGTTGCGGTTTGTGCCTGATTCGTTGAGAGCTCTGTCAGAGGATATGTTTACTGTGTTCACCAAAATGCGTTAATCAGCGTGTGGTAGTTGAGCAGATGTGTAAACACAACATGGTGTAAGCAGGGACGGCAATCCTTATAATATTTGCATACTCACCAAGTCAGTCACCTCTCCTGGCAGGCACTGGGGCAGGCTCCGACACCCGTCTTCTTCTCCCCTGATGAAATGTCTTCTTCGATCTGGAAGGATTCTCTGCAACTCCGGCCTAGTATTGACTCCAACTCCAAGTTCTCCACAAAGCAAGATTCCCTCCCGATTCCTGGAAGCCTTTTTCAAGCCATTAATTTGGCGCGAAAAGGCTTGCAGGAACACGATTGGTCTCCATTTGGGAGCTCTCATTGGCTCCCGTTCTCCGCATATTCTCTACTTGATTGACTCGTAGACCGAGTTTGCGATTGGCCGTAAATGCGGTCTACGAGCCAATCAAAATTAAAAATAGCAGCACAGCAGAGCTATGCATTGGTTTGTATACCGCAATGCCAATTGGCAGTAATTGCGGTACACAAACCAATCAAAAGCCTTGTAGCGGAGCCACAGCTGTTCAATGCGGAACAGCGGAACAGTGGCTTCGCTCTTCATTAAATGCGGTGCGTTCCGCATAATCCGGAGCACTTGGATGCTCTGTAGGGAGCCATTACATAGATAAGGCACCTGTCTGAAATACTACATCTTCAGTCAGTCAGTAGTAGGCTAGCTGCCCTTGTGGACCATTTTAAGCCTAGCCAATTTTCCTCAAAGGTGAAAATCAATCCCTGTACTTTGTTTTTGTAAGATAAACACATTAACCATTATGCCAACCACCAGTTACCTAATAGACATGGAATTTTCTTGTTTTACAAAACAGCCACTACCTTTACTGCTGTACTTCTGAAGGGGTGTGGCACAACAACTAGTTACTTACTGATGTTTGCATACATTTGCAACTCTATATTGTGTAGATTGCCATACCTCTCAACTTCTTAGTGCGAGAAATCTGGACAAAGCCTGACAAAATGGGGGGACAAAGGCCCAAAAATAGGGACAGATTTTAAATATTGCTCCTACAAACCTAGGAAGTTGCTAAGGTGTTTGTGCTAACATACATTTTCTAAAAAGATTTGAAGTCTGAAACTCAAATGTATGTCATTATTTGGTGACTTCAGTCCTCAGATCATCCCAGTGATTTGCCAGAAAACCACAGCTTTTATGAGGAATAGACCAAAAATATGAGGCAGAAATCTGGACAGCTGAGAGGTATGTAGAGCACTGTAAGTATCACAATAAAAAGATTAAACATTTATAGGTTCATAGGTTCATACTAGGCTATCTGCCCTAGGGCATTTATAAGCCTAGCCAGAGTATGTTTGGCTTTCGCCACCCATTTTAAATTAATTTTGCTATGCCCTTTTTCAAGGTTAGTATACTGTGCCTCTGTCTAACAGTGACACAGAAGTGATACCCGGGGTAAACCTACGATCTCCCATCCACTCATCAAGATTCCTCTTGAAGAGAGTCAATGAGGGACTCTGCCTAACCTGGACTGGGATTTTATTCCAGAGTGAAGGGAGCCTCTGGGTTATGAATCTGTCCCTCCAGCATGTCCTATTTATTTCAGTGCTGAGGTTCAAGTCACTCGAGCATGTAGCTTGATGGGATTTGGATTTTTTGAGGTGCAGCATGTCCCTTAATTCCGGGTTGGACATGGCCTTATACGTCAGGCACAGGTCACCTCTGAGCAGGCGGTATGTCACTGAGTAGAGCTGGAGTTTCTTTAACTGGGCAGCATATGGCATCTGTTTGAGCCCTTTGATCCTCTTGGTGAGGTACTTTTGGGGTCTTTCCAGTTGCTGCAGGTGTTTGGTAAGGTACATCCCAAAAGGGACATTGTACTTGATTATGGGCCTGATGAGGGATGAGTAAAGAGGCACGATGACCTCCCCTAATCTAGATGTGAATCCCTTCATGATTAGGTGGGCTATATAAAATGTTTTTCTAACCACTTTGGCCACGTGGTTGTCAAATGAGAGATTGCTATCAACTTGGGTCCCCAGGTCCCTAATTACTTCTTCTGTACTTAATGGATTACCACCTATGTGGTAATTTGTGGGCACTTTGTTTTTGCCAAAGGGGATGACTATACACTTTTTGGCATTTAGCTTGAGGCCATGGCTCCAGCACCAGTTGTCTGTTTCTATGAGGCCCTTTTGGAGGATGCTTGTGTCGGCTGGAGAGTCGATTATGGCGCCCAGTTTGTAGTCATCTGCGAACTTGGTCAGCCACAGTCCTTCCGTGTTGGCCTGTACCTCCAAGAAATATATACCAAACAAGAGAGGTCCCAGGACTGAGCCTTGTGGGACGCCACTTGTAACTGGTTTGGAGTCTGACATGGCTCCAGCAATTCTAACCATGTGGGTTCTGTCCTTGAGCCAGTTTGCAACCCATCTAGTGGCATAAAGGTTTATATTTAAGCTGGTGAGCTTATCTATAATGCCCAAGTGGGGTATTGTATCGAAGGCTTTTGCGAGGTCCAGATAGGCTGTGTGGACCACCTTCCCTTCGTCAATGGCCTTGGTGACTGTTTCAAAGAAGAAGACTAGTACTTCAGTCACTTTTGTGTAATGTAAACACTAAAACTCAAGAGGTAATGTGATACCTTTTACTGGACCAGTAACACAATTTTACAGTATAGCTACGCAAGGTTTCAGGAGGTAATCAGTTCTTCTATAAAGCACTAATAATGGCTTAGCATCAATTTAAGTAGTTAGTTAATGCTAAGGGCTAGACAGACAGGGTAAGTGACTGAAGGTGGGTGCAAACTCTAGACGTAAATTGTGGATAACATTCAGTTTGCTGGATGGTGGAATGATTCATCACATTGTTTTCTATACTAGAGTTTACACTCTTGAAAAGAGCATCATGTGATTGACTGCTGAAGAAAAACAGTCATAAGTAGGTAAAATGTTACCCAAAAGACAGTCATAAGTTGGATAAGCTCCCTGCTATAAACTAAAGCTAGAAATGAATAATCATTTCAACTATCTTTTTATGCAGCAAAATTTGTAAAATATTTCTATGAACAGCAGTCATTATCCATTCAAATATAAAGCTTCCGCAAAACCATTCACATTTACGAGGGCAGTCTCACATTGTGTTACCTCTTTTTAAAAATTCTTTTAGGCATGCATAATTACCAGATGATGCCAAGTCCATGTGATCTAAGCAAGCAGTAATGAAATGTGTACATGTTTATTACTGCAGATAATTCCATACAATTCATTCAGACAGTTTGATTTGCACTTAACATATCCTGTCCCTAACAGTAGTTTGTAAGGCTTTTTTTTAGAGATGAATAAAAACAACAGAAATACAACACTATTTCTAAAGGTATATACACCATTTCTAAAGGTATATGTTGACTCCAGTGTTCCAATCTACTAGCTGGAACAGTAAACAGTATTCTACATAAAGATTCTCCACTGACAAGACACAGTAACAATTACACTTTTCAGAAATAGAATTTTGAAACATGCCCACTGCATTTTTCAGTCAATCAGACTTACTAGTACAGTTTCAAGGTACAGCCCTAATAGCTGTGCACTTGTTCAAATCAACTTAGAAAAGTCCTCATTCTGAGGAAACCCTAACTCATATGATACGGTAGTAAACCTAGAGAATGTTAAAAAAACAAAAAACGTTATTTCTCTTTAATGCATCCTTGTTGGGAATTATTGCCTTGCACATACCAAAATTAGCTTACTCCCTGTTAGTGTACAGAAGTTAGATGTAACCAAGCCTGAAAATCACTTAATGGATGAAACTTCCTTTTGGCTGGGCAGAAGGATTCCTCAGCATTGAGCAGACATCCTGATTTCTAAGCGCTTATGAAAATAAATGTTTTCCTTGTATGAGCTAAGAAGATAAGCTGAAGAGAAATTCATTTAATGGCATGATAGCAATGGAAATTCTTAATGCAGAGAACAGCACCCAGTAGCTTGTAGACACCAGAGCAATCAGGAAACTATAGCTCATGGAAAGAGTATTGGATCTGAAATTAAAGCTGACACTTGGCCCATAAACCCAATGCTCCTGGCGTAGGCCTCTTCTGTGACTTATAACGAAAATGCTCTATAAGGCAACTCTGCCAACACTTTGTATTCCAAGAATGTGCATCATAACATATATGTAGCCTAAAGGCACAGGCTGTTCCCCTGCCCTGGTTTTGCATAACTTCACTACTACCAGTGATGTTGCCACTGCAAAACAAATTGACAGACTCAGGCAGAAGAAATAACAAAACCAAGGTCCAGCCTATCATCTGTAGTGCACATGATGACATACTTCAAGTATGTCATTATGGCAGTGAATATCTTTGATATCTTGAATAAAATAAATGCTTCCCCTAACTAGCATATCTGCACTGATGCTGAAAGCCAAACTCTCTGTAACAAATCGACTCATTGATCATTGATAAAATAAAGAAAACAAGCAGTTCCTTGTCTAATTATGTATAGCAAGGATACGTTCTAAAATCTTGCTGCAAGTAAGGAATAAAGTAAAAGCTCTTTTGTCATTACATTTTTATTCTCCAGCTGTGGTACCTCATTTCATCTGTAATGCTGTCATGTTTTTACTCATTATACAGCTCTATGAAATACAGGGATACCAAGAGACTTGCACCACAGCACACAGACTGTAGAGTGGAAAGATGAGAGAGGTAAACGGCACTAAGCAGTATGGGTGGAAAGTGGGCAAGCTAACACACTGTTCCCAGTGTAAGATAGGGAACATTTACAATAGTCCTACGAATACCCACGGAATGCACATCAGGAATTCATATGATGACCTTAGAAAGTATCTCCTTGTCTGGAAGCAGGAAAGAAAATCATACTTCATGACGTCAAAGAAGTGGGAGATTATCATCATTTTTTAACTGCTCAGGCCAATATAAACAAGGTGAGGGAAGAAAAGACAGGGTGAACAAGATTTTATTCATTTTGGTTACACCTGAGACAGCATAATTTGTATTATTATTTTTTTTTTAATTCATGCCTCGTGGTTTTACCTGAGCTAGCATGGATTTCTGCTTTTTGTATTGTTGGGTGAATAAGACATTTATCTCCAGTTTCGTTGTGGAGGTTCCTGAGGAACTCAGTAGCTTACCCAGAAGTGAGGATTACCAGGCCATCCAAAATATCAATGCATGAAGACCAGGTATAGGGTGAGAACCCAATTAAGGGTACAGCAGCAGTATTAGGAGTCGAGCAGAACTTGCAGTACATAAGCACCAAAGCTGGTGTTCAAGCCATGCACTCTTTAATAAGATGAACAAAGTTACAGCTGTTATGGGGTGATGACACAGGAGCTTTTGTCTGGTTACTCTCAGACCTGACAGTCTGTCCAAACTATCAAAGCCCATACTGCACCTTATAGAATTAAAGGTATAGCCTTATGTTTTATCTCCATGCCACTGTATACTGTCAGCTACTGACCTATTCTTTTGTTCTTCCAAGAATTCTCTCAGGTTAGGAATTCTGACTATAATGTCTGCCCTTGCAACAGATTCTTTGACTTCTCGTGTTATCATGTACTATGTATACACATATACATATATATTATACACGTTTGTGTATATATATATATATATATATATATATATATATATATATATATATATATATATATCTATAGAGAGAGAGAGAGGGGAACACTGGTTATTGATGAACTCAAAATGGCAACCACTAAGTTCCTTACATTTTTATTTATTTATTTTACATTTGTTAACCAGGATGGTCCGACTGGATGAGATCCATTTACAGTGGAGGCCCGGGGAGAAAAGCTCCACTTAATTAATAGAGCAACTAGTGATAATTATACATAATGTAAAAAAAATCAAAGACTTTGTATTTGCGCATAAGAGAACAGTGCACAAAGAAAATCTTATCAACAATTTTTACCAGTGGACAATAAGTTAGTGATCCAAAATATCCAGACAGAGATCAAAAACAAATATTACTATATGTTAAGAGATACCATTTGTTACTTCCATGTTTTCTGATGGCCTACATAATTGGAGGTAAGAGAGGAAGATGTAGGTAGCATTTATTAGTCTTCTGTGACACATGGACATAGCCAGGAACTAATAAGATGAGCCTTAAGGGAGTGTTTGAATTGTTTGGTATTTGATGCAGAAGTCACTGAGGGAGGAAGATTATTCCAATTTTTTGCTATACTGTGAGAAAATAGAGCTTTACCTGCTGTGTTATTAGCTATGGAGATAGAGAGGAGTGATTTGTTTGCAGAGCTGAGTGGTCGATTTGGAATGTAGTTATTTATTAGTTCTCTAAGGCCTGGAGTTTTCTCATGATATTTTAGGATGTTAAAAGCTATGATCAGTTGGTGATAGGTTAATAACTGTGGGACCTCAAGCCACTGAAGTTGCCTAAGAGGTATACAATGGTGTGTTCTAAAGAGTGAATATTTTGCAAACTTGGCAATGTTGTTATAATATGACTCAAGTTTGTCCAGGTCATATTTTCTAACATAGGTGAGAATAGGTGCTGCATACATTAGTGTGGAAAGAAGGTGGGTGACCCAAGCTTGATCTGATAGAAAGTCTTTATGTATGTATAGGGACCCCATTTTTTTGTGTACCTTTTTAATAGTTTGAGAGAGATTGATATCAAAGTGTAGGTTATCTATTTCGACGCCAAGCAGCTTGGTGTGAAGAGAGGGTGAGATGACAGCTCCATTATTGGAGAGGATAGAGAAGGAGAGTGGAGTGGTTTTTGATTTGTTTGGGGTAAATAAAAGTAGGTTCATTTTGTTGGGATTTAAGATAAGTTGAATACTTGTGATCTAGTGAGGTAAAAGATTCTTGGGCAAGATGTTGTAGGGCGGGAAGAGTTGGGGCAGAGCAGATCAGGGTGGAGTCGTCTGCATACTGTATGAGTGAAGCCTGAAGGGTAGAGGCATGTAAGCTATTAGTAAAGATAGAGAAGAGGAGTGGGTCCAGTACAGAACCTTGAGGAACACCAATGGAAGTTGGGAGTAAATATGATATGACTCCTTGCTAATGGACAGCTTGTTGTCGGTCTGATATACAGTTTTTAAACCATGCAACAGTGTTACGAGCAAAGGATAAAGAGAGTATCTATTAGAATGGAGTGGGAAACCATGTCAAATGCCTTAGAGAGGTCCAGGAATATAGCGGATACAAATCTATTATTATTTCTATGTTGGTTAACCAGGATTGTGAAAGAGAGAAGGGCTGAGGTTGTGCTGTGGTGTGGGCGGAAACCATGTTGTGTAGAGGAAAAGAGCTTGTTAGACTCTAGGAAATGAATGACCTGAGAGTGTATGCATTTCTCAAGTATTTTTGATAAAGGAGACAAAATGGCTATGGGGCGATAGAGAAGTCATAGGAATTTCCACCCTTGTGGAGGGGAATAATGTAAGAGATTTTCCATAGTTGAGGGATATGGGATTCCTGTATGGAGCAGTTGATTATGATTGAGACTGGGTAGGAAAGGGAGTCGGCAGCTAGTTTAAGGAAATGAACAGGTATGCCATCTGCTGAAAGAGTAGTGAGTTTAAGTTTTAAGAGGTATTTTTTATTGTGGAGGTTGGGACAGGTGCGAATGAAAAGGGAGGTGAGTTGTTAGGAGTTGGTGTGGATGAGTAGCTATTTTTGGAAAGTTGAGCTGATAGTGATTTATTGGATTCAGTAAAGTGGTGATTAAATTGGGAGGCTATATCACTATCTGTTTTTGCAGAGGTGGAAGTGGGAGCTGATGTTAAGGTGTTGGCAGGTTTTAGTAGGGAGTTTATTGCATGCCAGAACTTTTGGGGGTTATTGGAGTGTTTGTTTTGCATATCTAGGAAGTAGTTCTGTTTATCAAACTTTGTTTTTTCACTTGATTCCTAAGGTGTTGATAGTTTTGTTTGGATAGACAAGTGCTATCTTTTTTACAAGTTTTCCATGCCTTATCTCTAATTTTTAATAGGGCTCTAGTGGACTTAGTAAGCCATGGAGCATAGTTTTACTAAGCTCTATTTTTTCTTACTGGGGCAACTGAATCAAGGATGTTAATAAGAGTAGTATTAAACCACTGCTTGGTCTAGATCAAGGCTGGGTAGTGGTTTCCAGTTACATTTTTTTAACATAGTGTTGAGTTCTAGAGGGTTGACATTGCGATCATTTCTGACTTGTCTATAGACTGTAGGTTTGGGTAAGTTAGTACGTTTTCATAGCAGGAAAGTACGGAGATGGTCGCTAAGTCCGTTTGGTAGACTACCTACTTGGTAATTATGTTCAGGGTAATTTACTAATGTCCAATCTTGTATAGATTCTTTATAGGATTTTTTGTCAACTCTAGTAGGTTCTTGAATGAGTTGGGAGAATTCATATAGGTTGATGTGGTTAGTGGGGTTTTTAGAGTTGCAGGCTAGCCAGTCAGTGTTTAGGTCACCTAATAAAATAGTTTCCTGTTGGAGATTATCTTTTGACCATTGCAGAATCTCCTCAATTATTGGAGCGTTATTACCTGGAGGGATATATGCACAGAGAATATTGATGCTCTTTTTCTTATTTAACAGTAGCACAGAGGCTACAATCTTAGCAGTATTAAATTTGGGTAGAGGAGTTAGTAGAGGTTGTTGAGTTAGTATTTTTATAAACAATTGCAACACCCCACCCTTTTTACCTGTATTATATCCTGGAATGAGGATTTCTTCATTCTGTGTGTTGGGTTTTAGCCAGGTTTCTGTTATGGTATGGATGTCGGGGTAGTAGTGAGTTATGAATGTGCGTAAGTGAGGAAGTTTGTTTGATATACTGTGAGAGTTAAGATTTATGATGAGTAGATCTGCAGTGTGTTTGTTTGGGGGGTATGGTGTTGCTTGGTCCAGGGTTTGGATGAATATCCCCAGAGGTAAGGAGGCATTTCTTTAATAAATGTTGAAGCTTGACAATTTGTAGAATGTCTATGTGGAGTTTACATGATGTTTTTCTAGTTTAGGATATTGGAATGTACTTGTTACATAAAAATAGTATTGTGTTGTCACTAAATAAAGACAGGGCTACAGAAAAGGTTATGTGTGTAATATCAGGTGTGAAGGTATGTGTTGTATGGTAGGTGGTGTGTATGTGTTTAAGGATGTAATGTACGTTAGGGTTGTGAGGGTTAGTAGGAGAGATGAAAGTAAGGCCTGCATAGTTTGGGTTTTGTTGTATATGGATGGAAGTGGTGTTTAGGTGAGAGTAAATTAGGGGGTGTAGTTAAGGTGGTTACTGTTGATTGGCTGTAGGGAGTGGTTAGGTGATATGGGGTTAGAATAAATGTAGAAGTAGTGGGGGCGGGTGGGAAATGGGGATAGGGTAGGGGAGCGGAGTGAGCCGAGCGTAGGGAGGTGAACACAGTGGGGCTCAGCCACCATGAGACTACAGAGACAATCAGTGAGCTCTAATCAGGGAGACCAGGAAAAAAAACAACCAAAATGGGATAAGTTCAGTAGAACTGCTTCCCTTTGACTACTCAATAGAACTTGAAGTATGTATTGGCAGGGGGGTAGTGGGGAGATTTAATCCAATACTACTAGTGCTGCAAGCTCCCGAGTGGACCACTACACTGCTAAATACAATTAAATTGCAACAATATAACAGATAATAACCTTGTTTCTGTATTTGGAAATATCAGAGTTTAAAAATGAAGACTACAGGAAGCTTGATTTAAATGCACAGCAGTCCATTTAGGTCCCGAGCCGTTCATGGGGGTGGGTTCAGTTAGGTGGTTAGATTAGGTGGATATACCTACAAGTAAGATGAGATGAAAAATGCATTTTAAAATAAATCTAGTGAGGTATCCTTTACTATACAGACTTAAGCAGCAGGGAAATAAAGCATTACACATGCTACTAAGAAGCCCAACAGAATACAGTACAGTTCTACACGCAGTTGCCTAACAGTGATAAAAAACAAACAAACTAATGTACAATGTTGTAGGTATACAAGTTAAGTTGACAATGCCTGACAGCCTGTATTACCTGATTACGTAGAATAAGATAAAAACAATCAGATTAACTTAAAAAATACTCAGGCAGGCCACCATGCAGTTCAACTGAACCTTAGAGCATATACACAGTGAATCTCAAGCTATATTGTCCCTACAATATGCTCTATTTCCTTAATCAAACAACTACATAGGGCAATAGAGATACCCTACTGCTTGGAGTATCACAATTAACATGCAGGCAGACCTTCGTGCAAATCAAATGAACAGTAGTGCATATTCAGCTTCGCCCTAACTCAATACCTACAAAACATGAATATATTAATTATTCCAACAGCTTACCACCACAGAAGGGGCTCCACACGCATTAGCAACTAGGATGGAATGCAAATAAGAAATGGCGTGAGATAGGGGGGTTATAGAACCTCGCTTACATTTACAAGAAGAGCTATAGTAACAGCAACCTGATTGGTGAATACTGTTGCCCTATGGCTTTACTCAGCCACCACAAGACTACAGAGACAATCAGTGAGCTCTAATCAGGGACAGCAGGAAAAAATAGCCAAAATGGGGTAAGTTCAGTATAACTGCTTCCCTTTGACTACTCAAGAGAGCATGAAGTATGTATTGGGAGGGGGGTAGTGGGGAGACTTAATCCAATACTACTAGTGCTGCGAGCTCCCAAGCGGACCACTACACTGCTAAATACAATTAAATTGCAACAATGTAACAGATAATAACCGTGTCTCTGTATTTGTAAATATCAGAGTTTAAAATGAAGACTGCAGGACATTTGATTTAAATGCACAGCAGTCCCTTTAGGTCCCGAGCCGTTCATGGGGATAGGTTCAGTTAGGTGGGCAGATTAGGTGGATATACCTTGTTTGTGTATTTGAAAATATCAGAGTTTAAAAATGAAGACTGCAGGAAGTTTGATTTAAATGCACAGCAATCCCTTTAGGTCCCGAGCCATTCGTGGGGGTGGGTTCAGTTAGGTGGGTAGGTTAGGTGGATATACCAAGGTGCAATTAAGAGCTTCACCAGTTCATTTCTGTGGTCATCTGTGAACAATTAGTAAGCTACATGAGAGGCTACTGTAGGGAGACTCGCTTAAGGGTTTCCAATGCCAAAACACAGCGTACTGGAAACAAAACCAGAAAAAAAAGGGGATGTAGGAAGTCATTCTGACTTGATGACATATCTCTATTTTTATACATATAGATACAGAGAGAGAGGCCAGTATGTCTGCATGTGCCTGTCTAAAATTAGGATTACAATTACAAAGTACACAGCCCTTTTATCTACAGCTACCACTGCAGCACAGAGAAAGAGAGAGAGCCAAAAGTGTACTTACTGCAGCTATTTTATGTTTTGTATTCATAGGTTCATAGGTAGGTACTAGGCTATTGGCCCTAGGACCTGTATAAGCCTAGCCAGAAAGGTACCCTGGCTTTCGCCACCCAGGAAAATTATTTTCCTGTGCCACTGTCGAGCAGCACCACAGAAGTGATCCCTGGGGTGAATTTCCTATTTCCCATCCAATCAGCAAGATTTTTTCTTGAAGAGTGCTAATGAGAAGCTTTGTTTGATATAGATAGGTAGTTTGTTCCAGAGTATGGGAAGTCTCTGGGACAGGAATCTATCCCTCTAGCATGCTCTGTTTATTGTGGTGACAAGGTTTAGGTCCCTAGAGCGTGTAGCTCAGAGGGATTGGGATTTCTTTAAGTGGAGCATGTCCAACAGCTCTGGGTCTGACATAGCTTTGTATGTTAGGCAGAGATCGCCTCTGAGTAGGCGATATGCGACAGTGTAAAGCTGGAGTTTTTTTGAGATGGTCTGCATAGGTCATCTGTCTGAGGCCAGTAATCCTGTTTGTGAGGTATTTCTGTGGCCTTTCCAGTTGTTGTAGATGTCTTGTGAGGTACATACTCAATAATGGGTCTAATGAGTGACAAGAAGAGGGGAACAATTACCTCTTTTTTCCTGGATGAGAAACCTTTTGTGATGAGGTGTGCCATGTAGAAGGATTTTCTGACTATTGTGGCATGTAATCATGAAAGGAGAGACTGCTGTCCACCTGTGTCCCAAGGTCTCATCACATTTTCGGTGTTAAGTTTACTACCGCCTATGTGGTAGTTCATGGATGCAGAGTTTTTACAAAGGGGATGACAATGCACTTTTTGGCACTGAGCTTGAGGCCTTAGCTTTGACACCAGGCATCTGTCTCAGTGAGGCCCTTTTGTAGGATGTCCACATCGTTAGGAGTTTTGATTATGGCTCCTAGTTTGTAGTCATCTGTGAACTTCGTTAGCCAAAGACCTTCTATTTTAGCCTGTACTTCAGAGAAGTAGATACCAAACAGGAGGGGACCCAGGACTGATCCTTGTGGTACTCCACTTGTCGCTAGTCTGAAGTCAGATTTGGAGTCTGCTACTTTCACAGTGTGGGTTCTGTCAGTGAGCCAGTTGGCAACCCATCTTGTGACATAGGGATTTATACCTAGTTTAGTGAGTTTATCTATAATTCCAGAGTGGGGGATGGTGTTGAAACCCTTGGTGAGATCTAGATAGGCTGTGTGAACCACCTTACCCGTGTCTATGACTTTGGTGACTGCTTCAAAGAAGTTTATCAGGTTTAGGAGACATGATCTGCCTTTTACAAACCCGAACTGGCTGGGGTCCAAAGTTTGGAGATTATCACTGTCTTTGTTTATAAGTTCTTTGATGATATGTTCCATGGCCTTGCAGACCAGGCTCATCAGGCTAATGGGGCGGTAGTTCCCGGAGTCCATGGTGGATCCCCCTTTGTGGAGTGGAATAACCGTCACTGTACACCATTCAGTGGGCACAAAGCCTGAGGTGAGGCTATGACTGAACATGGTACTTAGGTGGGGTGCCAGTTCATTATGTAGTCCATGTAGAATGCAGTCTGGGATGTTGTCAGGTCCTGCGGATGCTGTGTTCTTGGCTTTGGAGAGTGTGGTTTTTACCTGTGCAGCCGTAATTACAGGAACTTCACATTCTTCTGGTATAGAGATGGGCCCTTTAGGGGGTGAGAGGGGGGTAAAGTTAGCACTGAATCTATCCACCAGGATGTTGGCAATATCAGTTGGTTCGGTATACTTAGTGCCATTCTGCTGTAACTCAGAGCAGATTTGAGTGTTGCCATTGAGATTCTTGACATAGCTATAGAATGCTATGTGGTTGTCTTTAGAATCAGTGGCAATTTTGTTTTCGTGACTAGCTTTGGAGGATTTTATGAGGGATCTCAGCTTCTTACTGAAGCTGACCAGGCAGGTCCTCCAATCATGGGATTTTACTCTTTTTTGCAACAGTTTCGTTATTCTGTTGTAGAGTTTGTTTATGGCAGGGGACCACCAGACTGGCTTCATTTTTTGGCGGGATAGCATCTTGGTTCTGTTAGGGATAGCACGATCAGTGCACTCATGCAAGTGCTTATAAAGTGCAACTGTATAGGATTCAGAAGTCGTACCTCTATTGTCCGTCTGCATGGATGTTGTGAATTTTGCCACTTCTGTCTTAAGAAGCATGAAGTTGGCTTTGGAGAATTTTTTTATGGTAGTTTCCCTAATGGGGGATGGCGGTGGGATCTGGATGTCTAGGGTGATTAGCTTGTGGTCAGATCTGACCAATGAGGAATTGACCTTTCGTGTGGAACACCGGTCACCCATGTTGGTAATGACCAGGTCTAAGATATTGCTGCCCCTGTTGGGGGTGTGGATAAGTTGATCCAAGGCATTGGAATTTATGAATTCCAGAAAACATTGAGCAAAAGAGTTGGTACATGAGTAGTTTTCCCAGTTAATGGTGGGGTAGTTGAAATCGCCCATTATTAGGGTGTTGGGTTGTACCCTAATATTTTCCAGTGTATCAAGAAATGAGGAGTGGGAATCCTGGTGCATGGTGGGGGATCTGTAGCAAGCTACAATTTGGATTGCGGTGTTCCCCAGAGTTAGTTGCACTTGGATAATTTTGGATGCATTATGCTGAGCAACTAGCCTGGAGGTGTGGATATCCTTAATGAATATGGACACGCCTCCGCCTTTAGTGTTTCAGTCCAAGTTAGGTGGCCAAAAGGTGTGGTATGAATTATAGCCTGGTAATGCAGGGGTGCTCTCTGGAGCCTTGAACCAAGTCTCTGACACTGCACAGATGTCGATGTTCTTAATTTTAAGGACTGCCTCGAGTGAGTGCATTTTGAGGTTTAGACTTCTAGCATTAATTAGCATTACCCTCAGATTTTGCTTGCTTGTACGTGTTACGGTTGTGAATTTGTCATTTGAACCTTGCCAAAAAAAGGCACTATAGGGGGTGGCAAGAGCCTTAGCCAGTATCCGGAATCCCAAGGGTGACAGGTTCAGGCCATCTCTAGCAAAGCATTGTGATCTGTCGATCATGTCATCCCAGGCAGACAGATACTGTATCCCCTTAGAATGACACCAGAAGCTTAGCCATTGTTGAATTCAATCATTTTGTCCTTGTACTGCGGTATCATTCTGAGTGATGTCAGGGTGCTATTCAGGGCAAGGGTCATACCTGTCTGGGCTACAAGATCGGAGAGCTCTTCCATGTCTCTTTTCATGTAGTCCAGGGAGGTACATCTCAGGTCATTCATACCAACATGGACAATGACAGAGTCATATTTGTACTTTTTGTGGAGTGACCTGAGTGCGTGGGTTATGTGACGGATCCTGGCAGCTGACAGTAACCTTCTCCTTGTTTAGCCTGGTGAGTGGGACATCAGTGTACCTGACTATACAGTCACCTATTACTAGTGCGTTGGGCACATTGTTTTGCCTTATGGGCTGTGGTCGATTGGAACACTGAGTCTGTGGTTTATGTGTCTTTTGGGTTGTGTTGGGTGGTGGAGTTTGCTTGCGTTTCTGCTTTGTAGGTCTCTGTTGCTTGAGCAAATTAGTATTGAGAGCCTCCACGAACATTTTTGTGTTTCTATGTGTGGATTTTGGTGGTGTAGATTTTGAGGGACTATGTGATGAGTGTGGTGTGGTGCAAGTGTTTACCTTCTCCTCTTGACTGTCTAGTCCAGTCTTGACTGAAGAGAGATTTACTTCCAGTTTGGCTATATAAGTGCATCTCTCACAGGTTGTAGTGTTGGGTGGTAGGAGGAGAGGGTTGTCTGTGTACATGAGGCAATTGCTGCATTGCCCCAAGATGCCCAGATGCATCAGGTAGACAGGAGAAATCACCGGGAGCTGACCCTTAGACATGCCTGGATAGGTGTTTATTTATTAAGTACGAAAAACTGTTTTTCTCTAGATAAGTGAGGAAAGTTGAGTGTTGTAGTAATTAGTAGCTTATTTAGTGCTTACAATGAGTTCTGAACAAGTGCTGAGCTCAAAGAAACAGATTTGAGTGCTAAAACTTAAAAACTGAATAGTTCTAAGGAAAAATTTGAAGAGCAGATTTTTATGACGCCGGGAATAGTTTAACCCTAACTAAGCAGCGATGCATAAAGAGTATTTTTTTTTACAGTACCAAATGAGCAAATTGATTTAAACAAATTAACCAATTGACCAATTTAGAGCTAAAAACTGGGCCCTGTTCCAGCAGTCTTTGATCAGACAAGTTCTAACTGCACACTCCTGCCACTAGGGTGAGGGGAACCTTCTCCAAAAAAAGATGGCCTGGATTAGTGCTCAAGTTATACAAACAAAGCTAGATTCAGCAAGTCTGAATCTAGTCTATGCTACAGCAAACAAGGCATACCAATTTCAGAAAGAAACAGTTCAAATAAGCAAGCTCAATAAGCCTCTAACCAGAAACTCCCATTTCAGAAGGGCAGAATCTACCCTCTCCTCCCAGAAGAGTGCAGAACATACCTTCTTAATGTAAAACAACTGGTTTGAGGCCCAAGTGTGTAAACCAAAGGTTTAGAATAACAGTTACAATTTAATCAGGCTACTAACAAGCAGTAATAAATGCACCAGAATAAATGCAATTAAGTACATTTAAGAACAGGCAGCAAAAGCAAAATAAAGTAATAAAGTAGGAAGAAACGCAAATACAGTAAAAGCAAATGAATAAAGTGCAATTTTTTATATAACAACAGAAAACGAGCAAACTGATTTAAACAAACTACCCACTTAACCAGTAAAAAGCTCAAAACTGAGCCCTGTTCCAGCAGTCTTTAATCAGACAAATTCTAACTGCACACTCCTGCCACTAGGGTGCAGGGGAACCTTCTCCAAAAAAGATGGCCTGGATCAGTGCTCAAATTATACAAACAAAGCTAGATTCAGCAGGCCTGAATCTAGTCTATGCTACAGAAAACAAGGAGCACCAATTTCAGAAATAAATGGTTCAAATAAGCAGGCACAATAAGCCTTTAACCAGAAATTCCCGTCTCGGAAGGGCAGAATCTAGCCTCTCCTCCCACAAGAGTGCTGACCAGAAACCTTCTTAATGTAAAACAACTGGCCTGAAGCCCAAGTGCTTAAACCAGAACTAATACACTTTTAGAATAACAGACACTGAGCCTTCAATCAGCAATTCCCAACTTAGAAGGATGTAAGCTACCTGTCCTGCCACAACATTGCAGACCACAAACCTTAATGTAAAATAACTGGTCTGAAGCCCAGGTGCTTAAACCAAAAGGCTTAGAATAACAGTTACAGTTTAATCCGGTTACTACCAAGCAGTAATAAATGCAGCAGAATAAGGACAATTGAGTACTTTCAAGAAGAGGCAAAAGCAAAATAATGTAATAAAGTAGGAAGAAACACAAATACAGTAAGAGCAGATGAATAAAGTACATTTTTTTCTCTGTATTAGGTAGAATGAGCTAATGACACTAGACTGGGAGGAGTGTCACAGATCAAATATACCTCAGGGGCGGGCAATTGCAAAGTCACCAAGTATAAGAAGAATATGCCAATAGGAAGGGAGGGTGGGAACACACAAGTTGTTAGACCACCATTTAACACAGCAGGAATATGGGTGGGAGAAAAAACAGCAATTGCAGCATAGATCAGAAGCCAGCAAATATATATCTAAATCGATCAAGCAAAAAAATTAGGATACTACAGAACTTTGAAAAAAGTGCAGAAAAATATACTTATCACTTTTTATTTCAAATTGTTTCAGTGGCACTTTCAGTCAGAACACAAGGAGCTTCAAGCAATGAATGCAGAGGTTAACAACAGGGATTATTAATTATACTAGCAAAATTTGAGACAATCAGATAAAACTCAAAAAGTTGTCAGTCCACTATTTAACACAGCAGGAATAAGGGTGGGAGAAAAACAGCAATTTCTGTATACATCAGAAGACAGCAAATATATATCTAAATCAATCAAGCAAAAAAAAATTTGGATAATACAGAACTTTGAAAAGAAGTGCCAGAAAAATATACTTATCACTTTATATTTCGAATTGTTTCAGTAGCACTTTCAGTCAGAACATAAGGAGCTTCAAGCAATGATTTTGACACTGGAAATATAAATACAAATTCTTGAAACATATGAGAAAATCAATATTTAAAATTTGCCAGGCTTTCTAAATGTCCTTCTATGGAGATATTCTGATATATTTTTTAAGGTTCAGAAAATGCAAAACAGTATCAGAATATACAAAATAGTATTCAGAAAATGCAAAATAGTATCAACTCTGTTATCAGCTGAGTGAAGGTTGTGAGAAGCTATGTGTTTGGGGAGGCGGTACGGTGAGGCTCACACAAACTATTATATACATATGTACATATATATTTTTAATCTAATGAAGTTATTACATTAAATAAGTTTAAAGCAAATGCACAGACTACTAAAGCACTAGTAATCAGTCCATACCTCTCAACCTCTTAGCTGAGGAAATTTGGGCAAAGTCTAAAATAATGCAGGGACAAAGGCCCAAAAACAGGGACAGATTTTAGATATTGCTCTTAGAAATATGGCAGAAAAACAGGTTTCATATTAGCATGTATTTTCTGAAGGATATAAAGTCTGAAACTCAAATGTGTGTCATTATTTACTGACTTCAATTCTCGGTGATTCACCAGAAGACCACAAAGTTTGTGAGGAACAGGCTAAAACATGAGGCAAAAATCAGGACATTCTGTGGAAATCTAGACAGTTGAGAGGTATGAATCAGTCTCTATTCTGACAATATCCTTTGAGGTCTGTCTCCCTACATTGCTAGATTTACTGTCTCTGATGACTAACAATAAAACCGAAGTGCCACCCTGATGGAATATGAAAAGGTAACCTAAATATATTACTTTTGACCTATGGTAACAAGTGGCCTGACTGGCAGAAAACCAAACATGAGTGGTGGAACTGAGCAGCCAATGAGTTTCTTTCTTACTCTGATGAAAGGATGTCACCAATCATTGCTGACCTGACCCAGATAATGGCTTAGACATACTTAGTCTTAGCTTTAACTCCTTTTAGAACCACAAGCACATGTAGTACATGTATATAGGCCCACTCCTGAGCAACAGCATGCCAAGAGCTATGCGGTAATAGGAAAAAAGAAAACCTTTATCTCATGCTATTTACTGTAAATAAAGGCTTCACAACCACTGAAGTCAGCAGAGGCATCTATCAAGTAGTGTCATTCAGGAATGACAGGATAGGGTTGAAGAGAGATGTTCAAAATGTACGGTCAAATTTAACGAAAAATCAAACTACTGAAAAATACATTCACATCTGGATTTTTTTCCTTCTTTTGACTTCCAAGGAAATTTGTTTAAATTAATAGTCATTTGGAAGTGAGTAAGAGCAGGGGAAGTTTTTGCTCTAGTCATTCATGGTAAGCTGGTATTTAAAGGCTGCAAACAACATATTTCCTTTTTGTAATACAGTTTCCACAGTTCTGATTCTTTGGCAACATTTATATTATTGTGGCATTTCACCGAAAAGCAGACCGATGTATTTTAAAAGGTTTTGGTGGATTGTGTATCAGGCCAAATTCTCTCACTCTGCTAATCCCATGTCTCAATGTTTGCCAAACAAAATAGTAATTACAAAGTACGGGTGCAAAAATATGCAATGTTAAAATGGGTTGCATAAAATAATATTCAGTGTGTTTTTGCTAAGCATTACTTGCTGGTATCCATAGCAAACTGGCATGCATATGTTCTATAATACTGTTAGCAAAGGCGCTGTCTTTTTCTGGCAAACTGTCCTTTGCAAGTTTTTTTTAATACACACAGACAGACAGATACACACACATACATAACAAAATCAAGTGTTATACTAAAAGTCAGAGCTCTGTTATTGCAACTAAAAAATACTTACGTAAAAGTATCTATACTGCTCTGATTCTGTCCATTTTAACTTTAATTATTTATGGAGATAATATTAACAGATTCCATGATGACATAATGGGATTTTTAGATGTTGCCCCATGACACAAACATATCAAGAGCAACATGCAAAAGCAATGCTCCAAATGAAAAATACATTAAATTCAACTTTCCAGTCTAGGGTTACCACCTGTCCCACTTTGCGAGGGACAGTCCCTCTTTGGGCAGTTGTGTCCAGAGAAAAAATGGTAAAAATGGCAAATGTCCTGAGATTGTAGAACATAATTATGTCATATAGTTTATGTAATAGTTGCATAAAACAGTTATTCTGTATCTAAAATACCTAAATGTTGTAAGAAACAGAATAAGCAACTAAAATGCTACAAGAATAAGCTTTTATTTAGGCAAAAAAGTTAAGTTATAACCTTTGTACTGACCGTGGGTATGTGTCGGCCTGTAAAATCTGATGTCTGTACCAAAAATGTCCCACTTTGGCCATTTGAAAAGGTGGCAACCCTATTCCAATCAGACTAAAAATCTGAATCACACAAAAATTGTATTTGTAAATTCTTAGATGGATACAAACTGCTTTCACTAAAATGCTGCAAATGACTCCATATGAGATGGTCATAAACTGCCTTCGACCAAAACATATTTCATTTATACTTGCATGCTGAATGGAGTCATACTGAGCATGTTGTGAAAGTCCAGATCACATCATATCCCTAAATTAAACTGGAATTAGAGCAAGAATAAAAACAGGAATAACTGTAATTGTTTAAGCAAAGACATAACTAATTTTCTTTCTTTTAAGTATAAGAGAGCCTTCCAGGGCCAGTATCTTTACATGGCAAATGTGTATGGTACAGTTATACAAGATGTTGTAAACTGAAATCACATTGCTCATATAGGCTGCACAGTTATGCAATATGCTAGCCCACCAAGATATATTCTCAAACCTGCCCTGTTATTTTAAATCTGCATTATACTCGTTCAATGTGGCTCACTTTCCACTGTAGCCTTTTCAAAATGCTTTAGGTACAGGGGTGATTGTCTGCATCTGTGCTTATTACAGCTCTGCTTGGCTTATTTTCAGCTGATTCTGTTGTGCTGCAGTCTGTGGACATATTTTATTCTGGGTTGAACAAAAGGGCAGAGGGTAGCACTGCTGCTTCAAAGGACTTGGTTTTCTAGTTCGTTTCTCAGCTGCACTGGTGTGCCTTCCCACTGTGCATGTTGAGTTTTCACAGACTGATTAGTTTTCTTCTGGTGCTGTGGTAGCGTTGTCGCCTCACAGTAAGACGCTGTCCGGTTCGATTCTCAGCTAGAGCGTCTTCTGCGTGGAGACATGCGTGAATGGGCGTACCTTCATTGAAGGTTATGCATCAGAGCTGGTAACTCGGCACGTAAAAATCAACTACCAATCATTAGTGGACTGGAGTTCCACTGGGGCGACCCCTAACAGGGTAAAGCCAAAAGACTCAACATTAGTTTTCTTCTCACTTCACAAGGACATGTTGTGGGTGAACTGGTAATTCTCCATTCTGCACATAGGTGTGTTTGCTGTGTGCAACCATGTAAGTTTGCATGCTGCAACACACTCGTTTCCAATCTAGAATTGTCTCTGCTTTGCATTCACTGAGTGCCAGGATGAGATCAGGCTCCCCTTTAACCCTGAATTGGATAAACAAGGCAACTAATATTTTTTTCTGAATGACAATAAATTAGGTATGAGTATGTTGGGGTGGGAGAACTAAATAAAAATATTTCATAAATTTTATAATATTATAAAACTGAAAATACTATTTTTGGCATTGGTCTGTCAAGTCCTACTCCATTCACATTGGTTAAATGTGCAGCTCTTAGTGGATTTGACTGTTCTCTGCAAGGTTTCTTATTAAAATACATGCGCTATGTAACTTAAATATATTTTGGATAGGGAATATGTCATTTGAGTGGCAAACCTTTTAGAAAGTGCTGAGCAAAGAATTTTGGGTGAAAAAATTTTGCCGACAGTGGACTTTCCTTTTTTCTCCAATATTGTTGGAACTTTAAAGTAGGTACATATAAGTGGGTCTACTTTAAAACACCGAGTTAACAAAATACCGACATTCACTACATTGAGACCGCAATGTAGCAAATCTACTACACTGAAATCACATTACATCTATAAGCACAACGTCGAATCCCCTTGCCCAGAACATCGACATTTAAAATGTCATATATATGAAACAGCGAATACATTACCTTCATTGCCATCCATGTTAAATAGCTCCATACGCCTTTAAGATGTCATACCTTCTATCATAAAGATGGCAGACATCACATATGAGAGCCCTGGAATATTAGGAAAGGTCTATCCAACCACTAAATCACAAAAGGGTAAGCATGTGCTCATAATAGATGGTTATATTTACAATTTAGAAAGAAGTGTGCAAAGCAAAGAGTAGTGGTGCTGTAAGGAGAAACATACTGACAAATGTAAGGGCACAGCAGTGACTGTCTCCTTCTCTGAGGGTGAGCAACTATGTAAAACCACTGCCCACTCCCATACAGGTAGCCCAGTAGAGGTGGAACGTTACCTGATGTATTATGAATTGAAACAGAAAGCCACACTTTCCAGGGATATTCCTTGCCTTATTGCAGATGACATTATGGCCTCTACATCCTTGGAATATGTCCCTTTGTTGCCTCACTGAAAAGCTTTACTGCAACAGGTTGTGCAAGCAGAGTGCATACACAGCCACATATTACCCTAGAGAATGTACATGTTAGTCAGTTCCCCTTGAAAGATGGTCACTTTATTGAGAAGCGAGCCATAGACCCAATGTGATACAACCGTACTTGTTTGCACTACTGTAAACAATCTCTACGACCTAAGGTGAGTCAGTATCTGGCTAATGGAAGGTACTTTCCATTATAAGGGGATCATATGTAGGCAGCTCTGCAGCACAGATGGCTTTGTTAAGTATGGCGGGTATACTAAGACAATGCCCCTAATATACTGCCTGATGTCCAAATGTCACTATGGTCCTATAATATTATGTGGCACTGTATATTCCATCTGCTTGGTCAGGTACGCAATGTGTAACTTTGAGATTGCAGCTATCAAGAGTGTATGGACTAATATTCCTGATACCACACCCAAAGGCTACTTCTTCCACTTTGGCCAGAATGTCTTACAGAAAGTTCAGGCATTAGGGATAGTTTCTGTTTATAATACTACTCAACATCTCCAACTGGCAGTGAAATGTCTAGTAGCACTGGCTTTTTTACCTGAGGAGGAGGTGCTAACTGCGTTCAATGCTTTATGTGATGGCTTCTCTATAGAGGGCAAGGAATTGTTACTGTACTTTAGTGATTGGTACCTACTGGGTAAAGCTAGAAAGTTAACAACAAGTAGCACGCCCTTCGCTAGGTTCCCACCACGGTTTCCCATTAAATTTTGGAATGTGGCAGAGTTGAACACTTTGTGTCTACCACGGACACAGAACAGTATAGAGGCATAGCACAGGTAGATCAAGATCTTACTGGGTTGCCTGTGCAATGGATCTGTCGGTTTTGATGTCAACAGTGGCACGTAAACAGGACAGGGTGGAAGAGCGCCGAGTGCGCATGGCTGCAGGATGCCCACCATACCAGAAAAATAGGAAACTAATATTGCAGCATTCACAATTTGAATGCATCCTAAACAACAAATTGTTGTGCAGTACGGTGGAATTTTTGAAGGTGATTGCCAATCTATTAAAGCTGTAGAGCAAAGGTAACATGGCATTACATTATGGGCATTGGGAGTGCTTATTTGTGGGAGTTTATTTCGTTTGTCTGTGTTTCATTTACAGTTTATATTGCTTTTGCATTGATTGTACTATTCATTGTATTTTAAGGATGTGAGTTTAACCTGCACTTCGCTTTTGGTTATTGTACTCTCTACAGTGAGGAATTTGTTGTAATGGTGCTGTGTTTTCTTTACAGATTTGCGGTCTCTTCTAAGGAGAGCACGGGTGACAGCTACGGTCTGCTCTGTTAATGTTGATGTCCTGGGCAAGGGGATTCGGGCTATATGAGGAGTACAAGTTGTTTTGGACATTTTCTTTTTTGATTAATCAGCAGTCAACAAGAGGTTTTGATAGCTCAATACAAATCCAATAGATGTACCTACACAGAATACATTTTAATAAAATGTCACAAGACCCAGACGGTATATAGCTGTGTTAAGACTTGAAAAATTCTTCAAATTACTAGCTACCCAATAATTTTCTTCACATGGAAAAATGATGCACTGGATTTACTTTAAAAAGACCATCAGCAAGGGGTCAGATATTCTCTAAATTGTAAGTAAATATAACATAAATCATTGTGGATTATAGTCAGGATTTATGGTTTTCAAAAACTATGAGGTTTAATTTTCATGGAATGAAATCCAGGAATTAAATTGATAATTTGTAAGCGTAAATTCTAGTTAATTTTGTGATTTCATTATAATTTTCACTTGCTTCTTTCTCTCTCTTTATATGTGACAATAAAGCAAATTCCAGGAAAAGAATGCTCAGTCATGCAAACTGACTGCATAGTAAGTAATTAATATAAGAAATACAAGTTATATAAAATAAGTGCTTTGGCTAAAATTCTAAATGCTGTGAGAAATTCCATGTTTTTCAATACCCAGATATTCCAAATTTGGAATTTAATGGTATTTTCCTGTTAAAATGGAAAATCGGTGCCCTAATTATGGTTTATGTGAGAGCAATTAAATATAAAATTAAGTGGATGTGACATTAAGGTCAGAACCCCAATTCCTCAGTCCTGCTCTCTTTAGCAGAAAGACAAAGGTAAGTATAAAATCTGTGTAGCTATCACCACACAAGGAAAAATGCACGAACCACTCTTGGTACACTATGATGTCACTATTTCATCAGTAAAAGGTAGAGATGTCACTGAGACCTAAAAAATTCCTACTTTTGTTGTCATGCCACTGACGGACTGCAGAGCACGTTTGCATTTATACTGGGAGACTGAAATAAAACACAGCTCTGCACATCTCCTCTACCCTCTCATTTCTTTTACGTTTACATTTCTTTACATGTAGAATGGAAAATGACGGGGGAATTAGAAAATGGAATTCTGATTTTCGATCACTCAAGAGTCCTACATGTGTCTGTCTGTCTGTCTATCTATATCCCTTTAGAATATTGTGACTTTCGGCTTTTCCTGGTTAGGGGTCGCCACAGTAGAACTCCGGTCCGCTAATGATTAGCAGTTGATTTTTACATGCTGGCTCGCCAGGCCTAACGCACAACCTTCAACGAAGAAACGCCCATTCACGTATGTCACCACACAGAAGACGCTCTAACTAAGAATCAAACAGGCAATGTCTAACTGTAAGGCGACAACGCTACCGCAGCACCACCACCATCCCTTTAGAATGAACTTCTTAATTTGTATCATCAAGCCATGAACCAGTAAGTGCTCAAGAATGCCTACAAACCCTTCTGCCACCCTAAAAGACCCAGTAGGCCAACTGATCACAAGAATGACAGGAAAACAAAAAAATTTCACCTCTGTATCCAGCTGTCTCCTCAAAGATAGCATGTATTTTGTCAATGCCAGTTACAGCTATCATGTTTCTAGTTATAATAAGAACCCATGGGTTGACGGAGTGTTCTCCGACTCCAGTCTTACAACTGTGACTAGAAAGCCATGCCTTTTTAGATATGGAAATCATTCATTCCCATAAAGAGCAGGATAAAAGACTTGAGTAGCTGCTGTAGGCAGACCCTGTGTCCTTTTATGTTTAGGAGCACAAAAAACAAAATGACTTCAAAGAAATGTGTATTAGTAGGGTCTTTCTGTCATTCTATTTCATTTTTTTTTATTTTCACTGGAACACCAAGATAGCTAACCAATAAATTACAAAATATGTCAAATTCTATTTTTATGTATGTAATCAGTCCAGTCAACCCTCCCAGCAGGCCCAGGATTACCTTTTTCTGTTTCCATAGTAAACTGTCTGATCACCCCTTAGAAACTGATTTTCTAGTTTGCCACTTAGATTTTTACTTTTAAGCAAATTCTTAAGTCTTAAAGTGTGCTATGGCATTATGTCGTAAAGTATTCCATTTCAGACTTGTGGCATAAAACAGAATTATTATTACAGAACTCTTTAGGTATGTAGTTTAAATGTATTATTCATTGGTAAGTGGCAGTTAGGATAATATATAATATGCAACTTCTTATTTCCATTTTTCACTAGAACTATGAGTAATGATTTCCTGCCACTGCAGGCTGACTAACTCAGATTACAGATGAATTTACAAGCCATTGGCAGACTGTTACATTTACAGCTCCTATCTGTAAAGACATTTTCTTCTTTTGTATTTTACTGTTCAACAGATTTAAAATGTGACGGCATCTACAACTCATAGGACCCACAGGAATGCAGAGACCGTGAGGTACCCCATTACTATGAAAGCGTTACCCCTAAATATTCAGACAAATATAAGTCATGTAATATTATCTACTCTTCTTATTAATCACATCATATTCAACATTATTTTGTGTACAAACAGCTGAAGGAACTTCAAAGTCTGTGTTTGCTTTCCTTGGATATTTTATTTGCTTATGGAAATTATTTTCCTTCTTTCTCTTTGAGGCGTAGCTCTGCACAGCATATGCTATAGTCAATGGCAAATTTTGACTGCAAAAATCATCTTTATGTTCAGTTTTGAAACTGTCACCAAATAAGCATATGCAGAACTGGTCACAGAAACCCTGTACAAGCATGTTAATAGCTGCGTAGAGGCATCTGTACCCACCAGGAAGAAGTATAAAACTAATTCAAAAAACAAGCCACCCGGTGGAATCACAAAATCAATCGATGTATAACAGGAGGAGGAAAATCATGGCAAAAATTAGGAGGTGCAGCACCCAGCAGAATAAAAGCACTCTCATCAAACTAAACAAACAACTCAGAGGACAAGTAAAGTCTAACAAAGCCAAATTTGAGATAAGCTTGGCCTCCCGGGCCAAAGATAACCACAAAGCATTCTTTGGCTATGTCCACAACCTCAAAGGCAATACACAATTATGTGCAGAGCTCACTGTAAATGGAGCCACCTATACTGAGCCATTAGACATAGCAAACCTCCTGGCTGATAAATTCAGCTCCAGTTTTACTCATCTCTCCCCCTCAACCTTCCCTCAGGAAATATCATCAAATATAACTCCCCTACTATCACTAGGAAACAGTCCTTAATGCTCTCTCTAAGACCAAGAACACTGCATCAATGGGCCCAGACATTATCCCAGGACACCTTCTTAATAGCATGAAACATGACCTATCAGGGCCTCTGGAATTACTATTTAACTGTAACCTCCAAACAGGCTTTGTGCTTCATGAATGAAGAAAGGCAGCAGTCATCCCTCTGCACAAAGGTGGGCCATCTACAGACCCTAGAAACTACAGACCCATAAGTCTCACTAGTCTTATATGTAAAGCCATGGAAAGAATTATTTTGGAGATGATCAACACAGATATAGTAAACCTCCAGACACTGGACCCAATCCAGTTTGATTCTGTCACGTGCAGATCATGCCTACTCAACCTGGTGAACTTCTTTGATAAGGTCACCAAAGCAATGGATGAGGGTAAAATCGTTCACACTGCCTACCCTGACCTGGCCAAAGCATTTGACACAACACTCCACTCAGGCATTGTTAACAAACTCAAGAGGTTAGGTACAAACCTGTATGTCACCCGGTAGATAGCCAACTGGCTCACAGACAGGACCCAGGAATTTAGAATTGGGGAGTCCATCACTACAAAGAGGCCAGTCACAAGTGGAGTCCCTCAGGGATCAGTCCTTGGACCACTCCTTTTTGGCATTTATTTCTCAGAAGTCAAGGCCAATGTCAGTGGTCTCTTGCTGACTAAATTTGCAGATGATTGCAAATTAGGAGCTGTCATTGAATCTCACACTGACACAAACGTACTCCAGGAGGGGCTGACATAGATAAATAACTGGTGTCAGAGCCATTGACTAAAACTAAATGCCAAGAAATGCATAATAGTATCTTTTGGGAAGTCATCCATCCCTGGTAACTATCATATTGACAACACAACCCTTAGAGATGACCCAGTAGTCAGGGACAAGGGGACACACACAGATTGTAATCTAGCCTTTGATCACCATGTGTCTACAGTGGTGAGGAAATCATTCTATGTTGTGCAACTCATAAACAAAGGTATAGCATCTAAGTCCAAGGAAGTAATTGTTCCACTGGATTAGGCATTCATCAGACATATCACTGAGTGGATTCACTAGAGAATCTCGAGATACTGAAATCTCGGATTTCAGTATCTCAAGATGAAAACAGCGAATCCCGGAATTGTCGGCGGTTCAATAGTGTGCCTTTTGCAAAGATGAATCTGCCACAGACAGGCTGCTATAGTTAGCTATAACCCTGACGTTCGCTGCAAGCAAGCAGGTAACAACATCCCGGATGTCTGCTGCACCCATGGCTGACAACCCTGCCACTGCTCCTGGGATGATCAGCACAGTATACTCCACAATCAAGTCACAAAACGGACACCCTGCACTACTGTTGGATGGGTATGTGTTGAATCGGGAGAAAGTAAACAAAGAGAAAACATACTGGTGCTGCAAATGTAAATGTGCCCAGAAGTGTAAAGGTAGGGCTATCACACAGAGGGGGAACTACTGCTCAAAACAGTAGGGCATAACCATAGTGGGGTCCCCTCCGAGATTGAACGGTATCATATGTGTGCAATGTTAAAGGTGAAATCTGAGTTATCCCGCGACATGCCATGCATAATCGTGGATGATGCCCTGGCATCCACATCCAGCAATATAGTGCCTAACCTACCAAATCGGAGGGCACTGCTGCAACAGGTGGGGAGGGTGAGAAGGAAGCAGGTTAAATGTACAGGTGCCTGTGTTAGCACATTGCAGGAGATTAATGTAGCTGACTTCCCCACAAAGTCCGGTCCACTTGTTAGTAAGAGGATGTGTGATAGCACTACAGGCACAGTGGTAGTGGTGTTCACAACAGTACAGAACCTGATAGATCTTAGTACAGCTACTATATGGCTAATGGATGGCACATTTTTCCATAAAGGGGTCATATGTCGCCAACTGTACAGTATATATGGCCTGGTTAAGTATGGTGGCTTCAATAGGTCTGTACTGTTACTCTCTTGTTTAATGAGCAAGAAGTCCCTTAAGGCCTATAACTATATGTGGCACTGTGTGTTGAAATTGCTGGCAGAACATAGCTGTGACACTCAGTTGAAGTATGTGTTAACATATTCTGAGGTAGCTGCCATCAGGAGCATCAAAGGGAACCTACAAGGTGTGACGTCCAAAGGGTGTCTCTTCCACTTTGGCCAGAATATCTGGTGTAAAGTACAGCAGCTAGGGCTAGCACATAGTTATAATACCGACATGGCATTCCAGTTGGCTGTTAAGTCACTTGTTGCCCTAGCATTCCTACCAGAAGAGGAGGTGATACCAGCATTCAACCAGTTGAAGGACTCATTTCCATGCGAGGGGAAGGACCTAATACGGTACTTTGGGGACTGGCATGTGTTTGGTAGGGCACATACATTTGCTACCAGAACAACAACATGCTGTAGATTACCCCCGCTCTTTCCAATAACATTCTGGAATGTGCATGCTTTGAATGCTCTCTTCCTTCCACACACACAGAACAGTGTGGAAGCGTGGCACCCCAGACTGAAAACACTGTTGGGATGCAGAGCCACCGACCTGTCTTTATTGCTGCATGTGTTAGCAAGGGAACAGGACAGAGTGGAGGAGTTATGGGCACATATGTCTTGTGGCTGTCCGCCGTCTCCAAAGCGCCGGCATGTAGTTAAATGGCACGGGCAGTTTGAACATGTGCTGCAGAACAAGGTAACGTATGGCTGTTTGGACTTTCTTGCAGCAATTGCTCGGCTGCTGAAGGTGTAACTAGTGGAAGGTGTGTCTATTGCAGTTGCTCGGCATCTGCTGGTGTGTTTCCCTCTTGTCACTTTGTGGTGCGTTGTAGGGCTATTCGGATTGTGCACTCTGTACGTGTTGCATTAGAGGTGCTGCTGGCACACTGCGGTTGGTGGATGTCGTACTCAAGTGTTGGCTGGATTACTGGGACTGTGGATGTTTGGTTTATGGTGTTTACTGGAGTTCTGGACCATACTTGTAAATAAAGGCACTTGTCATGGTTTCGAAATTCTGATATCGGTGCTTATATTTCCGGTGTTTCCGGATGTTTGCGTGGTTGTTTATGGTTGTTTGTCGGATGTTTGCGTGGTTGTTTATGGTTGTTTCTCGGTTATTGGTGACTCACCCTTTTAAGTGTCAGTTATTTGGGGGATCAGGTATTACTGTCTCGCCCTTTTAAGTGTTGGTTATTCCACACTCGGCATTTTCCATTTTCAGCATTGTGGTTTTTCTCCGTTTTCGTCTCGAGATTCTCTAGTGTTTCCACCCTATGCAGACTGCCTCAAGGCCCTATCCCTGTATTTTGTCTCCTATATGCTTTTGAGGGGAGATCTATCCCTGGCATACAGGGCATTGTCAGACCCCACTCTGATGAACCTCCTGCATATCCACAAAACAAAAATTAGCAGAATTACCCATTCTAAAGACTTAAACCTTGCCTGTGATATAAATAGGACCTGCTGGAGAGATAGGTATGTATCCCAGAGACTACCCCATCTATTGAACAGGCCTATCCATGTGAAGCAGAGTTCCTCCTTAATCCAATTCAAGTGCAACTTGGACAATTAGATGGGAAACAAGAAATTCATCTCTGGTTAGGCACCTATGTCTCTAATGCAAATAGGTAACCTGTAAATGGTTCATCTCCCAAGCCCCTGCTTACACTTATTAAGGGTATCAGAACTTGTCAGAGATTTGGGATGCATGGCTAAGCTTAAAAAGGCCCTTGTGGTCATTAGCCTAATAAACACCTATGAACCTATGACATCCCAGACAGCACAGATTGCTCTTGGATGAGCTACCTGCTACTTCAAAATAAGCTTGACTTTCATTAAATTAGCAAACAGTTTTTTTTTCTGTAAATAAAAACTGTTTTATTTAGGGCATGAAACAGGACTCCAAAATTAGGCAGAAGAGATTCATAACTAGACAGCAGTAGCTGATGCGGTCATAAATTTGGTTTTGCATGATGACTTGGGTTTACTACCATCCAGAAGAAGGCATAAAGTATTAAACATGTAAGTCTGATACCTACACACCCACACATACTCAGCTTAGGTCAGAAAAGCCTGGCTACTAAAAGGTGACTAAGACCAGCTCTTTAATTTACATTTTATATAATTCTTTCATAGAGAGATTTCTGATGCCCCATGAAATATAATAATAACAATAAAACAGTTATAAAAATATGTGTATGCAGCCTTTGTTAACATATCAAAGAAGTTTCTGGAGAATAACTGCCTTGTTCCCCCAAGAGTAGAACATCCTAAAAAGTTGTCATTGTCTTGGGTATCCAATGAAGCTAAGTAAAAGTAAAATTAGAAATAACAAAGAGAGCTCTAAATTTTGCATGTCGAAATCACTGTACTTACCAATATAAAAATAATACACTGGGAAATAGTTTACTTTCTATGATAGCTGCCAGAAGATTTATATGGACAACAAAATTGTTCATGTCATGTTCTAGACCCATAAACATTATCAATTTCTCTTAACCACCTGTAGGGTCTTTTTCATGTCAGAACTGGTAGAATACAAATTCCTTTCATACTTATGATAAAATTAATGACATACAGTACTGCCATAGCAAAGATATATATATATATATATATATATATATATATATGTATATAATATATATGTGTGTGTGTGTGTGTGTGTGTACATGTGTGTGTCTGTGTGTGTATATAATAGAGTACACACTCACTTATTGAAAAGATTAAGCCCAATCCTATAGTGGCGCTTCCTGATGACATCATTACTAAAAGCAGGTGAATCCCAGCTGTTTCGAGTTTCTTTGTGGTATGTTTGTTTGCTCAGAGTTTGTTCACGTAGGCTGTCTCTAGAGGAGGACTCTGAGCTGCAATTTATTGTATCATTGGAGTTGGAAGTGCTATTGATACTGTCATTATCTCCATCAGAATAATCAGACTCTGATTTGCTTTGCCTATTGGCTGTGCCATTGATGACCAAGTGACCTTCAATCGGTCGTGGTCTATGTCTAGCTAGGTCTTCCTCTCTGAGTGGCCCTCGTGGATGAGCTGTATGGGGAACATGCTTGGGGCTTCCTTGCTGACTGGTCATACTCCTTTCATAAGCATTTTGTCTCTTTAGTGATCCCTTTTCTGAACGGTCACTTAAGTCCACTGAGCTGTCACTTGGTGGCTCTATAGTTAAAAGAGGCAGGTGATCCATTTGAAGTCTTTGTTCTTGACACTCCAAAGAAGGAGTACTCCTGCAGCTTGTATCAGTATCAATTTTGTCATCTCTGTGGGTCATAGACCAGTACTCTTGAGCAGAGTTAACTGACCTGTGCCGCAGTTCAGACTCAATGCTTGATGTCCTGTCCACAGAATGAGACAATGGAACCGGTGGAGAAAGTTCTTCTTCATCAATATATAAAGTGACATCACTATATGAAGCAGTCATCTCATCCAGTTTTCTGTGGTCAATATCACGCATGGACTTTCCCTGACAAGACCCATCTCTGTCCACAGAATGTCCTTGGGTTTGATCTAATGTTTGGCCATCATCAGAGTGAAGGCTACGGCAGTTCAGGGCATCATCAATGGATTCAGCAAGGGATTTAACTTGCCTCGAGAAAGCATCTTCTAGTTCAGTTATTGCATCCGAAAAGTCTGTAGATGCTACTGGGGACTTTATAATAGCTGATTCTCCATGAGTACCACACTCTGACGGCACAAGGGAGCCTATATTAGTTCCATCGTTACTTAGAGAGACCTGTTTCCCTTCAAAGTAAGAACTATGGACTTTTTCAGGTCCTTCAAAGGAAAACTGCATTCTCATATTGGACAGCACAATACGTCTTGACATACGATTTTCAGACATGGAACTCCTCAACCTCTCAAAGTTTTTGTTCATCTGATATTGGCGGAATGCTGTCTGTATTGTACGAGCTGCATGTCTTGTTATGAAACGCCCCCCATATTTGCGTTCTAGCATCTCCACCTAGAAAAGAAAAAAAAGATCCTGAGAAATCTGAAGCGGTAGAAACTGATTATCTATTGAGGGCATCATATATATATATGTATATGATAACGGAGTTACTAGATCTTACTGTAATTCCATAATTATAATAAAGCAATCTTATATAAAATAAGTACGTTAGACATAAACATACACGACATCAAGTGTGACTAGCTAACAACAGTGTCAACAAATTCCTGTTTTTAACTTGCTTACAATTACATCATAAAAGTGTACCGACCTTGTGGTCTACTTCATGCATCCTGACGATAGCAATGTAAGGTTCTCTTTATTTCAGTATTCTGACAGCCAGGTAAGACCCATAAATGTAAATGTCTATTTTATGAGTGACTGAGGTGTGGATTTGAGAACAGATTCAAGGTATATAATATGCATATTGAGGCCAGAACACACAAATGTACATTCCACAAATCAGTCTGGTGGTATAACCAGGACTTTTATACTTGTACACTGACATCCAGACTGTTGCCCAGCTTAGGGAGGTAGCCAGAAATGTATGATTTGTACACTAAACCCCTGTGCTACTGCTTCCACCACAGCTTAATGCTCCCCTCTTATACATTATATATATTCAAAACACGGAGTTAAAAATGTACCACATAAACACAAATCATGAATCGCACTGATTAATCTGCTTTGCAAGTTCACTTGTACCTTTAGATTTTATTTATGTACCTGAAGATGAGACATTTGCTTACCTTGTGCTAGACAACACTGTACCCTGCAGCTTACACGGTGTATGCCTGGCTACATACTTATTCAGATCCAGGATGATTAAACATCTTATTCTCAGTACATTATCCATACATGTAGGCTACACTGTCACTGTACATTTATTGGTTTTGTAGCAGTTTCTTCTGCCGAGTTCCTACAACAAGCATTAGTTAAGATGGCATCAGTTTGGCTCTTCTTACCCTTCAAGCAGACCAAGATATGCTGAGGGAACATTCTTCTGACGAAAAACTCAGGATGGTCATAACGCTCATGTCACTTTTTTAGAGGATTTATTTTTTTCCCTATTTTAATCCTGCTCCATCCTGATGCTCTGCCTACATCTCATACAATAATAAATGGTGCCTTGACAGGAATGTCAGTCTACAGAAGGAAGCAGAAATTCTACCTGGCAATATCATGGCTAGCAGACACTTCTCAGGCTACAGGTTTAGTTACACAGAACCTCTAGAATACATTAGACTGTACAGCCAATCTACTTCATGAGGTAGCAAATGATACTTGGCGACACTGACATGGCAGCACAACATTTCTACTCTACATTGCTGAATCACAGCTTCTCAAATCAGGACTTCCCAAACATAAATGGCTGAATGCATGAAAGAACAAATGCATATAACAATTCAATGCTGCTATTTTAGCAATGCTTGGCAGATGAAGTTTCCTGCACCCCCTACCTCCCTAACTTTTATAATCTGCATAGGAAGAGGTGAATGCACAATCAATGATATCTGAAAGGGGGAGCATTGCATGCAAATAACAGACCTCCTAGAGGCGGTGTGATGTGGTAGAGGACCTTCCTACCCATGGAAGGCTCATTATTTCTCTGTAACATCCACCCTGGGGGCATTACTGCATATAGAAAACAGGCTACCTTTGAAGCTGTTTGTCAAATGTTAACTATTGAAATAATTAAATGTTAATTATTAAAATAATTAAATACAAAGCTACATATGTAAAATAGTTATTTCTGCCTGTATTTGTTTAGCTTACAAGAATTAGATTATGGTTCTTGCATCTGATCTTTTCACTTTATCATACTCAGGACATGCATGCCATAGTCTGAACTTTGTTATGTTACTTACATGCCCAATGTAGGCTTCATGACCAGAGAGAGACTGTTTTCTGTTCAATATGCATTAGTGTGATCACAGAATACTACAGCATTCAGAAATTATCCACACCCCCAAAATTACAAAATCAAAAAAAAAAAAAAAAATTGTAGGGAGGCAAGTCCCCAGCACCCACATATATATACAAACTCCAAAATAGCTGCATATTAACAAAATGAGAAGTCCTTAAGACACTGCAATCTCCATCTTTAAAATGCAAAACCTGCTATTTGTCTATCAGTTATCACACAATAGACTTGATATCCACAAATGCACCTTTTTTATACAATGCCTTTTGCAAGCTATAACATGCTGACATATGAAGTTATATCTGAAATAATTCATATGTAGCTGTACCAAAACTAAACACGGGAAGGACAGAAAATACAATACAATACAAGATGCACATTTTCGTTTCTTTAGTCGTGAGCTGTTTCCAGAACTGCAAAGTCTCCCGAGTGCACATCATTTAAAGTTGTACTGTAATTTGTTCATTTTAAAAATTTGAGTAGCCTCTGGTCTCTACATTCACAGGTTAAAGGGGATTGACTTTGTATTATACGCTACCTAAATAGGTGTAATGGATGAAATACTGCGACTCATTAAGCAATGTGCAGTTGGGAAACACAGCACAGTTAGAAGCATATAGAGTATTATAACGACTAAAGTCGGGAGGACAGAAGAATCCAGTACAAGCTACACATCTTCAATACTCTTTTCTTCCATACAGTTTCTACTTGTTGTTTCTTTAGTGATGAATTGTAAAACCTGTTTCCAAAACTGGAAAATTCCTTGACCACACATCACTTAAAGCTATACTGTGATTTGTTCATTTCTATAGTTAAAGTAGCCTCTAGTCAAAAAATGCAGAGATTAACAGGGTGTTTACTGTTTCACTATATTGATTACTATAATGAATATATTACTGCACCGTGTGGTTGGCAGACTTTTTAGTGCTGGAACTAGGTTTATATTCCATAACTTCACTAAAGGCATTAAAGATGAAACAACATGTACAGCTCAGGAGAAAATATTGTGGCATTTTATTTTTTTCTATGATGCACAGATTTAGTGCTATAAATAGGAACTCTCATTTTTCACTTGACTCTATTAATTTACCCCTTTTGAATACTGAGTGAATAGTGAAGGTTTGTTACTCTCTAAGCCCACATTCTAGTCTGGTTTACTGCAAAATAAAATACTTCTCTTTCCCTGAAGCTGCACAATTTCTGAGTTAGAATGCAAAGTTGTGGGTGTGTGGGGAATACATCTCCTGCAAAAGTATGGCACTTAAAAGGTAAAAATGTATTTTAGGTTCCAGTATCCTGCTTCATTAATTCTGGTGTTTTGTGCTTTTGGTCATTTGTGTCGGACTAACATTCAAAAAGTTATACTTCAGTAAGGTAATGTAGAACTCAATTCAAAACATACAGTAAAAGTCCATAAACAGTCACATTACAGTATTTTTAAATAACAAATCTCTGCATTTCCCAACATATTTTTCTCTTTTTCCACAGTATGTTAACTTACCTTACCTTAATTTTCTTTCTTGTAACTGTCTGCATGTATCTACTTCTTTGTTTATGATGTCTTATTCAGTATATTACACCACAGTCTGTCCTTTTCCTCCTTCATATATTATCATACCACACTGTGTGTCACACCAAGAGATTTACTGTCTTTGAGTATAATTTAAAGTTCTACACATTTCTTTCTTTCACACACTGTATAACCAAAATTACCATGTTGCCGTATTCTGGTAATACAATAACTACTTTTTAATGGGTTCAGTAACTGCTAATACCTCAATTACTGTATCAGTGACTGCGGTACATTATAATTCTCTGTAAACTGCAATCCAGGCCATCCTTAGGTGAAGTGGTGCTGCCTGCCTGTTCCCCCATCTAGCCTCACCACCACCCATTTTACTTTCTTTCTTTCTTTCTTTCTCATCTCACATTTTTCCTTATTCATCAGCTTTTACCCGTATCTTTTAAAACAACTCAGCTGGCCAAGACTGTAATGAAATAACTGTTGAGGAAATAACTGAATTAAGCCATAAGTCTGGGGGTTGCCTAGCCCCCAGAAGTAATGAATTTCTGAGGTGCATCTTACAACATTTTTAAAAGTACAAAAAAGCACCCCCACGGAGTAAATGTTCCCGTACTGTAGAACATAAATAAAATGAAAAATGATTTGAAGCACATCCACAGGAACAAAACACAGCTGCACTACTAATTCTCCGAAGTTATAAAATTCTATAGACGCTCAAAAATGCTGCTGCATACAACATAAATTAAATCAATGCGCTTTATTGGTACCAGTCGGCAAGCGCTTTCACCATTAAGGCTTCATCAGACCATGCAGTTACAAGTAAATGCAAATCCTTAAATACTCCAAAATTTAACGGTTCATAATTAATTAATATATGCAATAAAATGAAATAATTTCCTTGATGCTTGTAAAAGCATATATCTCTCTTACAACTTGCTCAATATATCGTATAATGAAAAACAATTTAATAAATTGTCTGTTTGAACAGTATCTATACAAAAAATTCCATTGTTCTTTAAAACAAACAAAAAAACAAGAATACATATCAATAAAAACATGTAAAATTGCTTTGCATAAATTCATGCATACGAAATTCAACAGCCAAAATATTCATTAAGCTCATACAAAGACATAGATACCATATGAAAATACCTAACTAAATCTATATACTAGAAAGTATAAAGTTATTTAACTGTTCACTTTTAATCTTCTACCGTGTAATATAGGTTTTAAAGGATGAGCTATCGAGACACACACTAACAGCAAGACCAATATATCTTTTTAAATTTTCTGTGTTACAGTCCAAGTATACGGGGTGGAGATATTAAGAATTATACAGAAGGATGTGAATTGAGATGGATTATTAGGTGTAAAGCAGATAAGAAACCTGGGTTCAATGACAAGGTGCCTTTAAAACCTATATTACACAGCAGAAGATTAAAAGTGAACAGTTAAATAACTTTATACTTTCTAGTATATAGATTTAGTTAGGTATTTTCATATGGTATCTATGTCTTTGTATGAGCTTAATGAATATTTTGGCTGTTAACTTTCGTATGCATGAATTTATGCAAAGTCATTTTAAAAGTTTTTATTGATATGTATTCTTGTTTTTATTGTTTTTTGTTTATTTTAAAGAACAATTAATTTTTTTGTATAGATACGGTTCAAATAGACAATTTATTAAATTGTTTTTCATTATACGATATATTGAGCAAGTTTTAAGAGAGATATATGCTTTTACAAGTATCAAGGAAATGATGTCATTTTATTGCATATATTAATTATGAACCGTTAAATTTTGGAGTATTTAAGGATTTGCATTTACTTGTAACTGCATGGTCTGATGAAGCCTTAATGGTGAAAGCGCTTACCGACTGGTACCAATAAAGCACATCAATTTAATTTATGTTGTATGCAGCAGCATTTTTGAATTTTAGAATTTTATAACTTCGGAGAATTAGTAGTGCAGCTGTGTTTTGTTCCTGTGGATGTGCTTCAAATCATTTTTCATTTTATTTACAACATTTTTAAACAACCCTTTCATTCAACGATGGTCTGAACAAAAATCAGAACTAAAGAATGAAATTCAGTCTCACTCTTTGTTTTTGCATGTAGATTTTCAGGCAGTTTTCATCAAAACTTGTCCGATACATTTGGGAAGCATGATGGCTTAAAAAGGGCCCCTGGGGTCATTATCCTATTAAACAGCTATAAACCTATACACCTTTTCAACACATCTTTGCTAGCCAAGTCTACACTGTAACAAATGCATAGGAAATAAATAAATATATTAAGGGGGGGGGTCTAGGCTCACAGAAGCCATGGGATTGTAGATGCTCTGAGGTGAATTTTAGAGTTTTTTGTTCAAACCTTTGATCCAACAGTGGCATGAACAGAAATTATGAGTAAAGAAAGAAATTCAGTCTTATTTATTTTTTTTTATTCAAATAAGAAATAAGTTGTGTGCAAGGCTTAATGGTCAAAACAGACAAAGTAACACCTGGGAAGCGTACCTCCCCCCCACAAAAAAAAAAAAAAAAAAATAGTCGCCTTATGTATATTCTTATGGTATTACATTGGAATGAAAGTGAATGCAGAAATGGCTATAGTCATACATTTCACGTGGCTTCCTCAGACTTAATATATGTAAGTCCATTTTTTCAGCCATTCAGTCTCTATGTTTCAGGACTTACTCTAGTGAATCTTGACATATCAAATGGTTAACATGTGAATCACATTATATGTCTGAACAGGGTTTACTTTGTAATCTCAAAATACCGAAATCTCGAATTTCAGTATTTTGAGACCAGAATCACGAAAAGACACAATCCTGAAGTTGCTTTAATATGAAGCTGACATGTCTGAAAGCTTAGAATCTGTAAATGGCCAGCTGCAATGTTTATTGTTTTTTTCACCCTCCACTGTTGCACAACCCCACAAAATCACAGTGTACCAATATCACGGTACCAGAACATAAAATAGTGACCACATATATGACTTTAAAGTTATTATGCAGTTACCTTTGGTATTACATCCCTAGCAATCGCCTTAAGGAAGTCAGAGGTGTTGTACGTCTACTTGTTTGTCAGGATCATCTCGAACTGGGTATGTCTTCTCAGCAATCAACGTCTCTTGGGGAGGGTGGACAACCACTAGCAAGGCAGTTCCTTAACTCCTCCACCACATCTTGTTCCCTCACCAATGTTTTCATCAGCACAGACAGGTCCATTGCCTTGGCACCCAGTAAACATTTGGGCTGACGGTGCCATGACACTGCCGAATTTTGTGTTCGGGGGAAAAATAATGTATTTAGGTCATGGATGTTCCAAAATGAGATGGGGAACCTACAAAATGCAGTTGTCCATGTTGAAAATTTCCTTTTTCTCCCCAAGACGTACCAATCTCCAAAGTATTTCACCAATTCCCTACCCTCCGGGGGGAATGTCTCTTTCAACATCTGGTATGCCTGTAACATCTCGTCCTCTGGTAAAAAGGCTAATGCAATAAGTGATTTCACAGCTATCTGGAATGACATCTCTCTATTGTACAAATGAGCTGATCCCAGCTGCTGCACTTTCCTCCACACATTTCTGCCAAAGTGGATAAGGCAGCCTTTAGATTTCACTCCATTAATGTTTAGACATATACTTTTGATTGCGACTATTTCAAAGTCACATAACACAGATTTCAAAATAGTCTCGAAATCTTGCTCTGCTAGTAAAAGAAACACACAGTCTCACATTGCGTTACAGGCTTTTAAGGATGTCTTGCTCATGAGACAGTACAGTAAGGAGACTTGTTACTATATCCCCCATACTGCACCAGCCCGTGTATGCTGTACAGCTGTCTACAGATCAGCCTCTTGTAGAAGAATGTTCCGCCCATTATCCAGATGGTGGCACTGCTTAAATCAAACAAATTATTAAAGGTAGAGAACACTAGCACTGCGTTCTCATGACTTATGTCCACTACCCTCTTCTCCACAGAGGTACCTGTTTTAATCGGGTAGTCCTGGATGTTCAGGGTGTGCAGAGTTAAGTGTGGGTTGGATGTTGTTGCTGTTTGCTTTCTTCATACCCTTCCCAACTGTTGCAGTGATGCACGTCTAGTGGGAAGGTCAGGTACTAAGTCCATAGAAGCAGAAGCTAACGTGTCTTCTACTAACAGACAAGGGACATCTCTTGACACTTTAGCCCTATGTTTGAGTTAACTGCACAGATGGTATTTTTCTGCTCTGATGGGTCACCAGTATGGTTATGAGCTACGGTTTTATTAAGCTGCTCACCGGAAGGTACGCTTCCACTTGCAGCACCAATACTTCCTTCCACTAGCTGTACGTTCCAAATGAAAGACATAACCCTAGATTCTTAACACTTTGTTTCCTTTTTGGGAGACCATAGTTTCATACACGGTTCCAATTCTTCCCGGTGGGAGAAACGTCACAGACCCCATTGTTAAGTGAGTACTCTGTATGCCCTTTTAAAGGCATAGCGGTTATTTACACCCTCATGTTGGGATTTTAAGAGTCGGGATTGTGTCTTTTTGTGCTTGCGGTTTTGAAATACTGAAATTCGAGATTACGAAGTGGACCCGTCCGAACAATGGCTGCACTTCACTGCTGCAATACTAAATTTTTTTCTTAAATAGATGGAGTCTATTTAAGACTTTTTAAGATTTAAGATATATTAGCCTCATGAGCCTCGTCTGCAAGGCCATGGAACGTATCATCATGGAACTCAAAAACAAAGACATTGGTAACCTCCAAACTCTGGATCCCACCCACTTCGGGTTTGTGAAAGGCAGATCATGCCTCCTGAACCTGATCGACTTCTTTGAGGCAGTCACCAAAGCCGCAGATGAGGGTAAGGTGGTTCACACAGCCTATCTTGACCTTGCCAAGGCTTTCGTCACCATCCCCCATTCTGGAATTATAGCTAAACTCACTAAACTAGGTATAAATCCCTACGTCACAAGATGGGTTGCCAACTGGCTCACTGACAAAACCCACATTGTAAAAGTTGCAGACTCCAAATCTGACCTCAAAGCAGTGACAAGTGGAGTACCACAAGGTTCTGTTGTGGGACCTCTCTTGTTTGGTATCTACTTCTCTGAAGTACAGGCTAACACAGAAGGCCTCTGGCTAATGAAGTTTGCAGATGACTGCAAACTAGGAGCCATAGTCAAGTCCCCAAATGATGTGGACATCCTACAGAAGGGCCTCACTGAGACAGATGCCTGGTGTCAGAGCCATGGCCTCAAGCTCAATCCCAAAAAGTGCAGTGTCATCCCCTTTGGTAAAAAATCTGTACCCCTGAACTACCACATAGGCAGCAATCTACTTAACACCGAATGTGTGATAAGAGACCTTGGGACCCTTGTGGACAGTAGTCTCTCCTTTGGTAGTCACATCGCAACAGTAGTCAGGAAGTCCTTTTACGTGACACACCTCACCATAAAAGGGTTCTCATCCAGGAAAAAAGAGGTCATTGTTCCCCTCTACTGACACTCATTAGACCCATTATAGAGTACAACACCCCTTTTGGAATGTACCTCACAAGACATCTGCAGCAGTTGAAAAGGCCACAGAAGTACCTCACAAAGAGGATTACTGGCCTCAAACAAATGCCCTACACTGACCGCCTCAAAAAACTCCAGCTTTACTTCATAGCATATCGCCTACTTCGAGGTGATCTCTGCCTAACATATAAAGCTATGTCAAACCCAGAGCTGTTGGACATGCTACACCTAAAGAAATCCCAATCCCTCCAAGCTACACACTCTAGGGACCTAAACCTTGTCATCACAATAAACAGGACATGGTGGAGGGATAGATTCCTGTCCCAGAGACTTCCCATACTCTGGAACAGGCTACACATCTATGTCAAGCAAAGTTATTCATTAGCACTCTTCAAGAAAAATCTTGATGAGTGGATGGGAAATAGGAAATAGGAAATACACCCCGGGGATCACTTCTGTGTCTGTGCTCGACAGTGGCACAGGAAAATAACATTCTTGGGTGGCGTAAGCCAGGGAACCTTGTTGGCTAGGCTTATGTAGGCCCTTGGGCTGATAGCCTAGTACCTACCTATAAACCTATGAGTCAGAGTACTGCCAGCAGAGCGGGCATAAATGTAAAGCTAGGTAAGTATCAAAGTCTAAATTACATTAATAGCAGTATCAAAACATACCAAATGATATATTTTAATTAGTTATTACTGCATTTTTATCAACATTAATAATCTGCTGAATCCAAAATGTCACTTCAGACACACCATGGAACTGGTTCTCCTTCTAATACCCCTGCTACAATGACTCTTTTAAGCCCTGCCCCAGCCATTCTTATTCTTTTTTGTTCTGTTATGTCATTGCACCTAGTCACTTCACCATGCCCTATTCATATTTCCAAGACCATCCACAATTAGAGTTACTCTGAAGAAAAAGAAAATGTCTGAAAACCCAAAAATTAGCATGTCAAAAGTAGAACATATAGTATAATGAACTTCGGGTTAAATGCAGTGTTAAGCAGATTGTTGTCATGTTTTACTAGTCAAACACCAGATGCATCTGCACACTTTTAGATGCCTACATTTGCAATGTATTATTTTTCACTTGAAACCTGTTACACAGTCAAAAACATGCAAAGCGTTAAAAACATACATTGGGCTAGTCATGGCTAAACAGATGGCATTACATCTCACAGAGGACCCTCCCAATGATCCCCTCTTCCTTTTTAATTTTCTTCTTACTTTGCTCCATCTCCTTCTGACTAGACTTGCCATCTTACAACATGCAATGTAATTACGGTACGTTGTTCCATATGTCATGTAATCATACAGCACTACCAGTCTTCCTTGCTCTTTACTTGGTGGTCCAGCTTGGGGCATCTACCTCAGATCTGGTGGTGAAACCTTGTTTCTTTCCCAGTATATATACACCGCACTTAAAGCCCACAGATTTCGGAACTGGTGGAATGTAGGAATGGCTGAGTTTCTCATAGTGTGAAATGTTGTTGGTTTATCCATAAAGCACTCTTCTTTGATGAATGTAAGATGGCCACTAGGATCTTAACAGCTATTGCATTATGGAGGAATATTTCTTCCTTCAGAATAGAGAATTGCAGTGTCCAGGGAAAGTCCTTATGTTGGTCTTGATGTGACTTTGAGTTACTGGATTACCAGGAACTCCATATTTGTTTTGGGCATCCTACTCATATGGCTTGGACCTTCACCAACACATTTCCTCTGGATCCTGACAATCTGGACAGTTATCACCCTTATCCTTTACACTCTATTCATTGGTGAGCTTAAAGTTGTTTACGTGCAACTTGACTCCGTCTTAAAGGGTGATTGAGTTCACAATGTTTTCTTGTCAGGATTTTGCACTAGGTCAACCAGTGAGATGGCCTTTTCTAGAATAATAAATGATGTCCTTATGATGAGTGAACAGTGTCACTGCTCTGTTTTGTCCTGTTTGCTCTCTCCTCAGAATTTGATAGAGTAGACCACCAAATCCCTCACAACAGACTCTGAACTTAACTTGGACTCTATGTACTACGCTGAAACAATTTGCCTAGTACCTCTCCAGTATACTCCCAGTGGGTATCGTCCAAAGTTAATTCCTTGTAACAGAGTAATTTCCAGTGATCCACAAGCTTCCATTCTGTGCATGTTGTTCTCCTTAAATAGATGTCTTGTGAAAAAACATAGAAACACTTAAAAGGACCCCATAGTTGCTCACACTGCCTTAAGGAATTCAAAGTACCCCACCATGGAACACACTATTTTTATGGTGCTCATAAGCTAGAGTGCATGGATAAGATGAAAAATATCAACAAGATCCTTACAGACAGTTTTTTACTTAGGGATCAGCTGTCAACTGCAGTTATGTTATCATGCTTACATCTTAGGGATACTGCCTGAATTAATCTTCCTACTCCCGGATCCTTTTGGAGGTCACGCATATCCTACTCGCTTCAATGTTGGACTACTTTAACTATAAATTTCTGTGGTTTCCTAATTCAAAAACAGACTGCTGCCTGGCATACCTCTCAACTCTCCAGATTTTTGCCCCATATTTTTGGTCTGTTCTCCATAAAATGTGTGGTTTCCTGACAAATTACTGAGGATTGAATTCACTAAATAATGACATATATTTGAGTTATGGACTTCATACCCCATCAGAAAATACATGCTAACCCAAATCCTATTATCCTAGCAACTTTCGTATAAGTACAGTATTTCAAATTTCTCTCTATTTTTGGGCCTTTGCCCACCATTATTTTAGGCTTTGTACAGATTTCTTGCTGTAAGAGGTTGAGAGGTAAGTTACCTAGTTACTTACCGGCACTTCTACTTACCTTCCTACTTATCTTCATGACAGTTTTAATGTAGCCAGCATTTACTACTGGCTCAGTCCCACAATTTCACTCTAAAACAAATCCTCTTTAAACTAGCAAAATGCACATGCCCTAAAAGTAGAATTACCTACACATCTCCCGTGTACTTGCTTTGATCTTCTAACTCACACATAATCTATTTCATCCCTGTCTCTCTCTCTCTCTCTCTTTGTAGGATCTATAATATTTTTATCAATCTTACTTTAGTACCTTCTTTCTATGTCATCCTAACCTTCCCTTTGATGGCAACTCTCACTCTGGTAACCTGCCTTTCTTCTCCTGAACCACCAGAGTGACAGCCACTACTTTTGTGGACCTACAAGTAGACAGGCCAACATTTCCACATAATCCTTCCATTACTCAGCTCTTCTGAATGTCTTCTATCATCTGAGAAAATGTAGCCATCATTCATGACTGCAAGTTAGGTCTTGTACTTGTCTGCTTCACTAAGAGTACTGTAATATCACTATATGATTTTTATCTATCTGTTTTGTGGGTTTTGTAAATGATGTACATTTTAAATAATATTTCTATGCATCCATTTTTGTCTTTGTAAATGCTGTTGTCTATTGCAATTATCAATACAATTCATACTTTATATTACATCTACTGTATAATTATTGTGTCCACATTTATTGGCTAATAACCCTGGGTTGAATCTGCAAATGGTCCACAGAAATCAGTGCTCTACAAAGGTTAACAAGCAAACAAAAATAAACAAATGGACACACATTTAGCCCTATATAATCTGGGTTTGCCTTAAATGATTCAGCTTCTGGTCCCATACAGTCCTGATAGGCCCATATGCCCTTCCTTTCCAGGGCTTCTGGCATTTTCTAAGACATGGTTAGAAATATATGGGATTTGTACCTTTCTCTATCAGACTCAATACCCATGAAATCACCTTGCTCAAAGGCTGATGGAATCACCACACTGGTTAAGTTTTAAGAAATCCTCATGGTGTTTCAAACAAACATTATTACAACTGCTTTATATAACCTTTATAGTTTAACATAGCCTATTTCCTTTTCAGCTTGTTGTTTGTTGTATATTGTGTGTTATTTACCTCTGTTGTAAAATGCTTGTAAAGCAAACACTAAAATGTATTTACTTTTGAATATACATTTACCCAACCTGCAGAATGTACAAAGTCTTTCTAACAAATGACATCATCGATCTGTGACTGCTTCTCCAGCTTTTACTGTCATCACCACAAGAACTTAATCTTTTTCTCTAAACCCAGCATGATGTCAGATACAAATAAGCTGAAAAGGCCCAGTGTACCAGTTCTAACACTGAATTTTATGACATTATTTGAATGTTCTGTGCTCACCAACATTTTTGGTCAGCCAGTACTCCACCTTCCTCCCTCACATAGGCCAAATGTTATCGCTTTTAAATTCATTAATAATTTATACAGCATACTGACAAAGATCTTTCTGAACTCCAGATATTCAACATCACCGGGCTCCTCCTTACTAAATCACTGATATCTTAAATACAGTACTGGAATAGGATGATTTGGTAAAGCCTCTATTGTACAAAAAGCATTCAATTATCATCTGCTAGATGATTACTACTCAAAAACTCCCTATATTTGCAAAAGGAAGTGGGGATAACAGTTTCAATTTTCATGACTAATTACTGGGGTTTTCCTTGTGCAGTCCTTCAGCACCAACCATCTCATTGCTCCCTGAATTTCACTTCCACGTTTTCCATGAGTACTACTTTTTCCCGTGAACTGCCACAAAATTATTTTTACCCATTTCTTCCTGCTGGTAACCTCCCATATAATTATCCAGTAAGTACTGTAACAAACTGCTCGTTATATATACCAGCCTAATTCCTTGTTTCTTAGTGCTCTCTTTCATTCCGGTATTTCACTATCTGGTTTTTCCATGCTTTCTGAACAGCATGTCTTCTGGAGCTATCCAAAGAATGACCTCATCTACCTTATCCCTATCCTCTCGTACATTTCCCATTTTCATCCATCAGGCACAAAGATATTTTATATATACATATACATATATATATATACATATATATATATATATATATATATATATATATATATATACATATATACACACACACACACATAGTTGCAGTTTGATACTCAAAAGTTCCTTTTTTTTTCATTTCTTTAGCAGCTGATATGTGTGTGTGATCACAGTTCAGCAGGGGAATGGGACTTTTTACTTTCTCCGCTCGTGCTCAATCAAGGAGTTGCTATAATTAGCAAGGGGCATAAAACCAAAGCTGAAACCAAGGTAAAACTGGATGCATGATGAATGAAATCCAACTCCAGAAGTATGTAAAATTACTTCTTTAATAGACCATAAGTTCCGCTAACTTGTTCACATTAAGCGCTTTCATCCACACTAAGGTGGACTTCATCAGAATAACTGGCAATATACACTAACTATTTTTAAAAACTTTTTGGTGCCAAAATCCGCCAGAAGTATATAAAATTACTTCTTTAATAGACCATAAGTTCTGCTAACTTGTTCACATTAAGCGCTTTCATCCACACTAAGGTGGTCTTCATCAGAATAACTGGCAATATACACTAACTATTTTTAAAAGCTTTTTGGTGCCAAAATCCGCCCATCTTGCAAATTTAAAGTGACATAGTATCAATTTTCATCATGTTAACCATTCATAAAAAACACAATGTTAACACTCATTCCCTATCAATTCATTCATAAATTTGCTGAAAATTCTATAAAAAATGAATTTGAAATATATAATTGTGTCAGGTAGACATTCTAAAATACATACCTTAGGTGTGGTCAGAGATAGATGGTTGAAACCCATATATAACAACATTCCACACTTAAAGATTCTTTATCTTTCTTGGCAAAATTAACTACTAATGTATGGAAAGAGAATATCATGTTCATTACCACTGATGTCACTGATTTATTTTCTTGCATACGCAAACAACAGGGTTTAGAGGATTTTTGTAACTTGGGACAAGATAAATTTGATAATGGATTTAATGTCTATGGTATTGGAGTATAACTATATACACTTTGAAGGAGAGAACCTACAGGAAACCCACACAAATACTGGGAGGAAATTCAGACTCCACACAGAAGGCACCCCAGCCAAAAATCGAACATCTTGGTGTGAGGTGACAACGCTAGCATTGCACCACTGTGTGCACAGCAGTAAGACATGATCTCTGCTTCTCTTTCCCATACATAGCTATTAAAATATGGATGTTACGTCACTCAATTTGTATGCATGCAGAGTTGTTCTAAAGTAGTGATGCCTGCAATAGTGATACAGCCTAAATTATCAAAGCCGACTATGATGCAGGTCAACTGTACACTATTACCACTGTAAATGAATTATCCATTTTCTCTAAGATAAGGTGGTCTAATCATTAAACTGTATATTGGGGAGGAGTCCAGGTGGCTTTACCAACAAAGATAACAAGTTTGTGATGTTCAAAAACTAACGTACTTTTCATCATAACAGTGGTGTCATTTAAATTGCAACAAAGTTGCTTTACTGAACCTGGTTTCAATTGAATGCAGTACAATCTACACTGAAGAAGAGAAGTAACCTGTTTTGCTGCACTCTGGACTTGAGTCAAGTGTACAGCAGATGTATTGACATACTGGTGTTATTTATTTTATTTGTTTTTATTGACCAGGGAAGTCTGAGTGGGCACAGATTATTTTCAGTGGATATATGAAGAGAAAGGCACCAGCAAAATTACAACAGTCATACAATTACTTATCAATGAAAATCTGAACCTTACCTTGGGTTTACTGTGGGAGTAAGATATATGGTAACTTTGGTGATCTGTCCACAGCTTAAAAAAATAAATATACCTCTTGTGTTTCTGTTGGTTTCATGATGCAAGAAACAGAGGAGCACAAGCTGTGTGTCAAAGGTGAGTGCACAGGAGAAAATAAAAAAAAGCATTTAAAAAGTATGTGCATGCCTATATGTATGTACTCGTCATCTGTTGCTTTAGTCAAACAATGTTTTTTATCCATTTAGTCAAAAGAATGGTTTGAATCATCCACCTGCACAACAAATTCTTTGCTGTAATCTGGACTGGCTAACACAGGGGACCCTCGCAAAGCTTCTTTAAGCTTCTGGAATGTTTGCTCACATGCTGGGGTCCACACTACCTTATCTGGCCTGTTTCTCCTTGTCACATCTGTGAGGGGAGCAGCTATGGTACTATAAATGGGAACAAGATTTCTGTAGTACCCCACTGTCCCTAAGAATGCCCTCACCTGGTTTTTAGTAACAGGGGCAGGCCAAACCATTAATTGGCTTTCACTTTTGCAGGTTCTGGCCTTCTCTTACCACTCCTCACTTTGTGTCTCAGGCAGGAGACCCCTGCCATACCCACCTGACACTTACTGTGGTTAATGGTCAACCCTGTCCTCTGTAGTCTGCCCAGCCCCTCCCTGACATGCTGAAGGTGCTTTTGCCAGGAATGGCTGTAGATGGTAATATCATCTAGGCAAGCAAGGACATAATATCCTGCTTCTGTGGAAGGTTGCTGGGGCATTTTTCATTCCAAAGGGCATCTTTGTGAACTCATACAAGCTGAAAGGAGTCACAAAGGCTGACTTCTCTCTAGAGTTGGGAGTCAAGGGCACCTGCCAGTAGCCTTTGGTAAAATCAATAGTGGTCAGATAGTTAGCCCCACCCAGCTGCTCTAGGGTTTCATCTGTCCTAGGCATGGGGTAGGTATCTGACTCTGTGTGACTATTTAGTTTCCTGTAGTCCACACATAATTTGGTGCTGCCATTCTTCTTTGGTACCAGCACCACTGGGGAGGACTAGGGACTGCTGGACTCCTGGATTACTTCCAGTTCCAACATTTCCTGTATCTCCTCCCTCAGAGTCTGTTTGACTCTCTCAGGCACCCTATAACAGGCCTGCCTAATAGGCCTTTGGGGTCCTGTATCCACATGGTGCTGCACCAGGTGGGTGCACCCTGGTTTCCCAGTGAACATGTCCCCAAACTCCTGTAACACTGCTCAGATTTCACAAACCTGGGTAGGGGATAGCCACTGGGACATTGCTACCCCTCCCACTGAGGTGTCAGTCCGAGTGTCTCTGAGGAGATAAGTCACCAGATCCCCCTCATTGTCCTCCTGCCATCCACTGCAAATACTAAGCAAAAGGGCCTCCATGTCATGGTAAAGTTTCATCATGTTAACATGATACAATTTCTGCCCCTGCCTCCTGCCTAGCAGTTTTAACTACATGGTAGACCTGCTAGGCAGGAGACAGGGGTACAAATTGTACCAGTTTCAAGGGCCCCTCCCAGGCTACCTGCAGTTTATTGTGACTGAAAGAAATGAGAACCATCACCTGCTGCACCATAGCATACTCACTGGCGCAAGCATTCCTGTCATACCAAACCTTTTTCTGCTGTTGGGCTCCTGCCAGGTTCTCCTAGGCTAAGCCCATGAACTCAATAAGCCTTATCCTGAGGTTTAGGACGTATGCCACAACAGATTCCTTGTGGGATTCACATTCACCCTCCCACTCATCTCAAATCAAATCTAGAGGTCCCCTCACCCTATGCCCATATAGCAACTCATTGGCATCTCTGTCATTCAGTGTTTTTCTTTGGAAACCTACCCTGCTGAATCTCTAGCAAAGCATTTGCCACCTTCTCTACCTTGACAGAGGGCAAAGCCACTGCCTCAGGGTCTCTTGTAGCATTTTCTACTACCACTAGGATATACTTCTTCCTTGTGGAATTTGGGGTGCTCAGAGGCCCCACAATATCCATAGCCACCATCTGAAATGGCTCCTCAATCACAGGCAAAATCATCAGGGGAGTTTTGACCTGCCCTGCCTACTTTTTGGCACTGCTCACAGGTCCTGCAGTACCTTGGTACATCCCTGGCAATCCCAGGCCAATAAAAGTTTTGCATAATACATCTCGTGGTATGCTTTTTGTCCATATGACCTGCAAAGGGAATGTCATGGGCTATGGCTAGAATGGCTGGATAGTAGAGTCTTGGCACTACCAAATGCTGTATTACCTCACCTTCTAGCCTTCCTCTGGGATCCACTCTATATACAGTAACTCTTTGTTCTAGTATACAGACTCCACTTTGCCTTGAGAATCAGGTGCCTCTCTAGCTACCTTCTGCAAGCCTTATAAGTAGGGTCTGAGTGATGAGCCTGTCTCAACTCTCTCTCTCACTCTGTAACTTTTCCCACAGGAAGTCTGGTATACTCTGACAGCGGTGCCTCACTGTCAGCCTGGGTACTACTATTCACCTCTGCTGTTGCAGTCACTCTTCCCATGGGAACATCAGTACCCACCAGCAGCTGTGGCTCACCTTCAGTCTCACTGTGATAGGGTAGCACCCTCCCTAAAGTAGCCACATTACCAGTCCTAGCTTCAGGTGTGCTGTCTGTCTGGGTCTCCTCAAGGCTACCAGACCTACAATGCCTGTCTCCAAGTGTGACTGTGTATTACTGTAAGCACACAAGGCACTGCCTTATCATAATTATTCCCTATCAAGACATTGGCAGAGATATCCTCAAACACAGCTACTTGCTTGCTTCCTTTTACACCCTCCCAGTCAAGTTGAACCTTGGCCAAAGTCATTTGGAATGGGATCCCCCCTAAAGCTTTGACAGGAGTGGACTGCTCAAGCAAGTACTGCTCCTCTTTAACCACCGCAGGCTTCACAATAGTTATATCAGAGGCTGTGTCTCCCTTGGCAGTGGCCTGTTTTCCATCCCCCAAGATTGGATATAAACTCTGCTGGTAGTTTTGTACTCATAGTATCTCCTGACAAGTCACCACTGGCATGCTGTTATTCACACTTGCTGGCTCCCCCACCTTTTGTTCTCCACCTCACCTCCATGGACATCTATATGCTACATGGCTCCAATGGATACATTTAAAATACTTAACCCTTGATCACGGACATGTATTTGTACTAGTGGCTTCCCCTGTTGCTGGTGGAGTCTGCTGGGGTGGTTTAGGCTGCCTACCATGGGTTCCCTGATATCCATGTGCAGAACTGGTATCCCTTTCTGTGCAGTGATGCCCTGATTGCTAGGCACAGATCTCCTTTTTTCCACAACTCATTTGCAGAGTTGCATTCCCTACCTGCCAGCCAGATTCTCATGCCCACAAGCAAAATGGTAAGGGCTTACGCTCACCAAAAGGTCTGCCAGCCCTTGAAAGGTGGTGACATGAAACCCATTCACCCACCTAAGTGCTTAGCTCAGCAATATTATCACATACACTTTCATCTGCCTTGCGTCTATGCTCACAAAACCTTTTTTTCTGTAAGCTTCAGGTGTTAACTTAAAACATTGTAATAAACAGTGTTTATCTTTAGCATAATCTAAACAATCAGTATCAGACAATTTAGAAACAGCAGTTACAGCTTTACCATGGAGTAATGGGGTCAGGAACTGTACCCAGAGCCCTTGGTCAACATTATATTGTTTGCATACTCTTTCAAATATATGAATAAAACTATCAGAATTATCATCTTCTTGGAACGGAGGAAGACGTTTACTGGCCTTTATTGCTTCTGGGGTATGGTTACTCCCTTCTTCATTACTACCATAACCCTGGTGAAGAGTCAGCATTTCCTTTTCATGTTGCCTCTGTCTCTCATTTTCTTCGGATTCCAAACATCGCAATTTCTATGATTATTCTATTTTGATCTACAGACATGGCAGTCTCTCTGCTGATTCTAAATCCAAACGTTTGGACTCCAGTTCAAGTCTCTCTCACTACAAATAGATTTTTAAGTCTTCTGAGGAAAAATTGAACTGTCCTTTTTCTGAGAGCTATATATATCACAGTGCCAGTTTGGTTGTCTTCCTGGTTGCTGGTCTGTGATGCAGCTGTGGTTAAAGCTACAATCATTCCACCTTTAGTCAGGTGGCATGCACCAGTCCTCTGACTTGGCACATTTCAGCCAACTGGTTCCTTGTCAGCTTGCCATAATGCTATGTTGACATCCTTGCCTGCTCTCTCTGACTAACTAAAGTAACTAAAAGTAAATAAATAAAACTATTGTGATATAAAACTCTGAATGTTTAATGTGTAGCTACTTGAGAGTACAAACACCTTCTTTAATGACCACTGCTTACAGGCTAGAGGAGTTCAGTATCCACAGCTCTACTCAGCAATGTGTGAACATGTAATGGTGCCTCCACTGCCAACCAATATGTGATGTCCACCACTGCTACCTTAATGTGTCATCCCTGTCCACCACTGCTACCTTAATGTGTCATCCCTGCTCTAGGGCAGTAATCAAGGAGCCTGAATCCTCACCAGTGACACTGGAGATAGACATGCACTTTGAATACAGATGGATACACTCAGGATTTCCAGATGCAGAGCTCTCTGCATCAAGTACACTTTCCCCTTAAGAGCACACAGGGGATACACTCAGCCCGGGGTCTGGATGTCCCTACATCTGTCTCCCTCCAGGTCACCAGTAAGACTCCCCACTGGTACAGTTGTAGGGTTAGGTCCTCAGCTGAATGTCCAAGCCAAGTCCTCCAGCACCATCTCTGTAAACCCAATGCTTTGTGCCCCTGCCCCAAGTAGCTGACAAACACACACAGAGATTTGATTTGCGCACACACGCATGTTCACACACACATACACACACACACACACACACACACACACACACACATGTGCACACACACACACACCTGGGAAAGGCCAACACAGGTTTGCTAGCAATACCCTCTTCTGCCCAGACTATAAGGTAGTGTTCATCGCCACCAGACAGCCCCCAGTCAGCTACTCTAACAAAGGGTGTTCAATTATACTGTGTAGTACTAATACTAATACAAATGGAAGTATTTCAACAAGATGGATAGGCCTTCTGGAGTGGCCCACACAGTGTCACCAAATAAATATAAGTACTGTCAAAGGTTAGATACTTTCTACAAGGACCAGCCACAATAAATGTTTAAATATATTTAATAATAATTAATAAAAGAGCAAGAAAATACTGAATATATATTCACAGTGAACCACTAAGTTCAGATCACAAGAAATACTGAAAAGAATGTTGATGGACAGACTCACACAAATAAAGAAAAACAATATCTAAACTATGCTTCACTATATGCCTGACTGAAGCTAAAATAATTACTGTTCTCTAGTTAAGTTACTTAACACCGCAAGACAAGATGCTGTGGGTGAGGGTCTTTCTAGTCAGGCTTTCCAAACAAAATACTCAGTACTCTGAGATTTCTCTTTTTAACATTTAAAGTATAATTTCCAAGAGGGCTGGCAGAATGACCTTATCTGGTCACCTGACTCTAGGTTCTCACAGTATTCCTCTTTGAAGCTGAGGCAGGAATTTAGCACAGATGGCCCAAATACACATCCAAATGTTTATGGCAGTGCCTACCACCTCTCTTCTTTTCACTGACCTAATGAACAAAGAATCTTCCACAGACCCAACATCTACGGTCCATTCAGCACTGTGGGATAACACTTTATTGGTTTAACAGCTCATTTACATTTCCCTTATTTTTCTTAAAGTTAACCTTTGCTGTCCCAGTGTCCTCTTTTAAAACATATACATTTAATTTAGTTACAATAATACAATGTACATTTCCTTTCATTTCAGCAGGGTGCACTGCTGATACATTTTAACACAAGCAAACCTCACAAATACATTTTCAGCACAAGCATCTGTACAAATCAGTTCGATATACAAATGGCATACAGTTCTAATACATTTGTAACACAAGCATTTTGCATAAATCAGTTTGATATTCAAAGGACATATTCTTCACAAAACTGCAGCTGGCTATGCTGCACAAGCTTAGAAGCATGTTGATGATTTATGTTGAAAATGTGTATGTCGACATATGGGTCATTTGATATACTTGAATAGACACACACACACACACATATATATATATATATATATATATATATATATATATATATATATATATATATATATATATATATATATATATATGCATGTGTGTCTTTTTTTAACCTGAAAATTGGGACAAGCAATAAAGTAAGAATACATATAGATTTTTTTTCTTAATCCAGGACATCATGATAACAAATAAAGTAAGAAAAATAATTGCTGGTCCCTAACTACTTCACTGGTGTGATACTGCTTTGGAAACTGGAGAGTATGAGGCAGTAATGACTCATAAATGATACAGTAGATAAAATGAAGATAGTAACATATTATCTAAGGCAGATTAAATGAATCCCGTTACCCACACAGTTGTTTCCCTTTCCCAGTTAATCAAATGTGACCATGAGTACTGTTGGCAGTATTTCATGTTGGCATTTTGTTTTCATGGCAGAATAACTGCTTGCTTTATGTTTTAATTTGAAATATTTTATGATCAGTTATAAATTTTTGCATTATAAATGCTCATTTTTATTTTATATTTGGTGTGCATTAAATTTTTAGCAGAGGAGTGCTGGAGATGTTATGTGTATACAATTTCCTTTTTTATAGTAGATTATACTTGCTCTGAATTTGTAAGCAAGGGTGTGTAAAGTATCCATTTAATTTGTCATTTTTAGTGTCTAGCTGATCTTCGAGTTTACTTGTTACAATTGGTAGTGTATTTTCTTACCCACAAACAAAGAAAACTAGTCTGTTTTCTTCTTTACACCTGTAGCAGAAACCTCTGTACAGCTTGGTCTCTCTATTTCAAGGGTTTTCCCTTCATGGAAGAAAGACCTCATGCAAAGCTTCTAACACTTTTTCTGAATAGCATTCTGTTAATTGTTGACTTTTTAATTCGGTTTGTATTATATAAAATATATGTCAGCCTTCATCTCTTTTCTTTATTCTTTCCTATGACCATGAAATGACATTTTTCCAATAGAAAATGCAACAGCTTCTGAATTCTTGAAAGGCAAGCTTTATGCAAATTCATGCTCCCATTTAGGATGGCATTTGAAAAGTATTACCGGGTGGTCACACTTAATGACCAAACATAAATACTCTTCTCAAAATATGACATCAACTGTTTCTAGAATAAGTGCTGTCTTCTTGAGATAGTAACACTAGTGTGAAGGTTTGCAATGAATAGCTGAAAAGCATGAACATTTATAATTTACTGTAACAATGAGAATAATTAAAGAAGAGGTGCTGCCTAACAAGATGATGAGAATATCTTCATGATTATCAAACACTTGACTGACAGCTTTCTGATATAACCCTAAGTCAACAGGGACAACTTAACAGTCAGTAAAACCTGACGAAAGAGGCAGACCAAAGTGCTTATTTAACTCTCATTCTTTTTATTAAGAACATTTTTTAATCTATCAGCAGGAGGAGGCATTTGCTGGAACATTCTCCAATAAAACATAATGTTTGTTTCAGAGCTAACCTAGAGGACACTTTCCAGAGCATCATGATTATTCTAAAATGGACTGTTATTTAAACATAATACTGTGAGAAATGAGCCACATTGTAACTCCAATTAAAAATAATGCTATAGTTTCTCAACAGCTAGCCAACTGATGCTATACTGAAATTACTATATGTATTGATTTTATTTACAATGGACCTAGATAAAGAGTTCAAATAAATGCATTTATGCAAGCTGAAGCACACATATATTTTTGTTTTTATGTATTATTGTTCCATTGGCATCATTAATAATTTAAGCACATTTTACTCTCATCATCACTTCAATAGTGTGCCAGATATGGGATGGTTATACTACTCCTCAAAATTTAACAGTTAATTTCTGACATCACAAAAGCAAACACACACGGATTCACTTTATATCCTCGAAATACTGAAATTTAGTATTTTGAAGCTATAAAGTCGAATTTATGAAACCACGAAAACTCAGAACCACAAAATTCAAAATCTCGCACACTGGAGATTTTTAATTTTGTGCTTCTACTGCACACGCACACACACACACACACACACACACACACACACACACACACACACACACCATCCTCCCCACACACAAACACAATCTCTCTACTACATAAAAGCAGGGGGCAAACCGCCACTGCACTCCCCACACACCCCCACTTAAATATTCTCACTCCAAGGTCACACTACATACAAACACACACAAAACACCACCACACAAGCTACATTTTCCTCGCACACACACATCACAGCAATAAAACACACTAACACACAGCACAGCCTCTACCCAAAACCCTTAACACACACACACACACACACACACACCAAAACCCTTAACACACACACACACACACACACACACACACACACACACACACACACACACACACACACACACACACACACACACACAGTTAAGCTGAATCCATAACCACTGAGAAGCCTCAGAAGCATGAAATTCAAAGCCACCAGTATTCGAGGTTTTGAATTTCATGCTTCTGAGCTTTCACTGTACTCAGGATTCCATTTTATGGGCTCAAAATACTGAATTTTGATATTTCAGTATTTCGAGCCTCTAAAGTGAATACACACACACACACGCACACACATCTATGTGGGTCTAATTCAAATGATCAACATTTTCAAAATGCCTAACATCAGAAGATCGAGATCAGATGCTTGATGGTTTTAAAGTCGAAGATCAGGAAGACTATGCAGTGATTGCAGTACGTGGGATGAAGGAAGCTGACCTTTTCCCCACTGTAGTGTGATCTCAGAGATGGTTTATAATTAGCAGGGGTGTTGGGGATGCACTCCCTCAATAGGGGGTGTAATGGGGGGGCTTGCCCCCTTGCAAAAATGCAGGGTTTAGCTTTTTCTACCTTTTTTTGAGGTTTCAGAATGTCATCTAGCCTTGATCTTCTGATGTTAGACATTTTGAAACTTTGATTATATATATATATATATATATATATATATATATATATATATATATACACATATATGCGTGTGTGTGTCTAGATGGATACGGTTTGTAATAATGATTATCGATTAAAAAAATGTACTTACTTTTCTTTGCCTGGGTTAGTCTTGGAGATGGTATACCTAAGCTGCGTAGCAGTAATACAGTTTGTAAACTAGGGGCACTTCCCTTTTTTTTGTGTAAGTGCACAACTGTCCTTCAGGAGAAATAGTTATTCTCAGTTATGTAAGAGGAAAAACTTGAAGAGGAAAGTATGGGGCAAGGAAAGGCTGTTGCAACTTCTACTGAAAATGGATTACTCCTAGATGTTTTACAATCTTTCCAAAGCCATTGAGTGATGATTCTTTATGTTCTGACCTCACAGAATAGAAAACAAATAACGGAAAGATGAGGTCGACATCAATAATCATCAGAAGAAATTTAATAGTATGGACAGCTTAAAAAACTGCAGTGATGAACTGGAAGGTGCTTTGATGACAAGAATTTCAAGACTACAGTGAAGCAGTGAGGGACTCATGCAGTAGAAACACAAGAACTCCAGAAAATGGAGCTGATGAAAGGAGAGATACAGATGGCAGGATTTGGAATATCTACAGATGTGACAGCTACCAGATGCCCAACATAACATGGATGGACTGATATATTTGCTCAAGTTTCATTTTATTCGACATTACCATCAAAAATATGTCAGAGCAAATGAAAGCTGTCAGGGCACTAATGCACAGAAATCACTTGTGATTTATTACTGGACAGTGAAGTTATTTTAGAATTTATATGCATTTATATATAAAAAAAACAGTCCATGAAATCAGTTTTCTACAGTTATGAAATTTATTTTTTTTGAATTAACAAGATTACGAAGCAGAAATGCACGAAAGCATACTAGGAAAATCAATGGAAAAATGATTTTGTGGATGGTGTAATAGCAATGTATGTTATTACTTGATGTGAAAGGGAGAGAATTGTGATATTCGTGTTATCAGTATCACACAAAACAATATAGCTCATTACATTACCCTGGTGCTGGCTGGCTGCGGTGGTGGTACTGCGGTAGCGTTGTCGCCTCACAGCAAGACGTTGTCCCGTTCGATTGTCAGCTAGAGCATCTTCTGTGAGGAGACATGTGTGAATGGGCGTACCTTCATTGAAGGCTGTGCATCAGGGCTGGCAACTCGGCACGTAAAAATCCACTGCCAATCATTAGCAGACCGGAGTTCCGCTGTGGCGACCCCTAACTGGGAAAGCCAAAAGACACAACAACCCTGGTGCTGGCTATTTACAATGGTTTGGATGTGGTGAAGTTAAGCATTTTAAATCCATGTGAAAAATAATTTGTTTACAGACTGTAGACAGGTAGGGCACATAAAATGACTGTGTTCTGAAAAGTGCAGAAAATGTGGAAAGGAAATATGTTTTGTGGTAAATTGCATAGACTCTGTAATAAATGAAGAACCTGAAGGCACAGAACATCAATGGATAGAAAATGAGACAGAAGCTCAAAGGCCTCAGAAAAAAATTGACACTGAACACGAAAAGGAAAGTTCCAGAAAAATGTTTAAAATTATTTAAGAAGTAAAAAAAGATGATCGTTTGAAAAATGAAATAGATTGGAATAACTGGAAAAGTAGATATAATGATATACAGAACTCTTCATGATTAGGCAAACAGGGCTGTAAGGTGAGGGTATGCAAAAGAAGCTTAGAGGAAATTTATATTAAAATCAGCCTAACATAGCCAACTCTAATAGTAGTAATGTCATTTAATGTAAAAAGCCTTAAACAATTAGAAGGTGATGTTATTTCAATGAATAAGACAGAATAAAGTAAATGATGCAGGTAACACATGCTATCAGATTTGTGTTAAAGAAAGAAAGAGACAAAGTGTTTTTTCTACATAAGCATTGGATATGCTCTTTAGGAAATGAAATTATTATGGGTTTTATCATTTTAGTTGAAAAGATAATTGATTTAAGGTAAGTAGAACCTTTTTCTATTTATCTCAGTGGGCATTAGAGATAGTTCTATAAAGAAAGGGTGACAAGCATCAGGTTAAAACTTATTATGGACCAGTAACTCCACAGCTAATGGAGGAGCTGTAGAAAGAAGTGAGACCGTACTTAATAAAACATAAACTAGATCACTGCTGTGAGCAGGCAAGTTTAACTGCATTTTGGAATGAGAAACTAAGACAAGTAGGAAGAAGATGAAGGCAGTAAATGTAAGGTTAGGAAAGGAAATAATGACCGGTATTAATCGGAGGGGCATAATGAACAAGTGGCTACTTATAAATGAGGGCAATATGGACCAAAGTAGGTTGTTTGCAGGAATAAGAAAGATGTGCATGACAGCTAACTGATACAAGTGTTTCACAACATAATGCATTATTAAGTGGAAGGGGGATGGAAAGAAAAATCATCTTTAGTGCGTAAACAAATATATTAACAGATTATTGACAAAATTACATTGGTTTAAAAATGTTACAATTCACGGCTAGAACAGCAGGTTACACTAAAAATAATAAGGCGATAATTGTCAAAATGAAATAAAAATGGTTTCATAAATGTAAAGAGAAATAAAAAGAAAGTTTTAAGAGTTGTAAGAAAGAGTTTAAGGAGAAGAAAAAGAGGCTGAACGATTGGTAATGGAGATAGAAATATACAGTACAGGTTAAGTAGGAAAACATTTTTAATTGTATTAAGGAAATACGTTTAAAAAATGTTTTATGGAAGCGCTGATCGGTAAGCTTGCATAGAGGTAGAAATTAATATCATGGTGGTTGAAGAATATGCAAGAAGAATATTTCAGGGGGATTTAAGAATGCAAAGATATAAAATAGTAAAGAAGAGAGATTCTAATACAGGAAAACAAATGATGTAGATATAAAGCATTACAAAGACATATTGTGCCTAGAAATATTGGATAGGTTATAACTTTTAAAAGGAATTTAGAGGTCTGGCAAATGGAGCACTTTGTAGATGTACTAAGTGAAGGTTGAAAGAAAGGTGTAAGTTCTAATAAAGTTTTTTTTTTTTAATTAAGGGATAGTCAGACTTCTTTGTAAGAAAATGGAGAGGCAATAACTGAGGCCATGTAGAACTGTTTCAGTACTAAATACAGATTACAAAGTTTTATCTCAGCTGTTACAGCTGCAAATGAAATTACAGCTGGAACAGTGGATAGAGGAAAAAGGTAGATGGTTTTGTGATAGGGAGCACAATAAAAGCTATGTTATAGTTTATTTGGGAATTTGCATACAGCCAGATAAGAAACAAGGTGGAAAGGGAACCATATAGCCTGGATGTGGCAAAATTGTGTTAAGGTCTGGAGCATTATAGTTTGAAATTTAGAAAGTAAACAATGCCTTGGCTGAAATCCGTGATGAAAAGTTATACTGCCAAAGCAGTTTAGATGACAAATGCATTATTATTTACCTATTTGTTAGTCTTCAAGTTATGTCTAATTTGATATAATTATTTAAACTGTGTTTTTTATATTATTTTTAAGGACTGCAATTTTTTTTATTCTTAAAATGTTCTGTAATATTCTGGAGCTTTTCTCCCCAGGACACCTTTGAAAATGGGCTCCTACCCAGATAGACTTTCCCAGTAATCAAATGTTAATAAATAAACAGTCAAGTAAGCAAGCTAGAAAATCATGTTTTCTTTTTTCATTGATCTGGCCACAAGGATAAGAGTAAATGATTAATATTTTGGAGATGTAGGAAGTAACAGGGCACCCACGAAAACCTATGGATGGATATAAGGAGACAACATGCATACTCCATGCAGATGATGACCGGACGTCTAGACGGACTTGAAAACTGTGGAGCTGTTAAAAAGAAATTTATTCTAAGCCCTCTTTTGTGTGGCTTTTACACATATTTGATGGGAAAGAAAGCAATGAAAGTTGGTCGGGAGTAAAATCCAACAAAAGGGAACGCTACTATATCTCAGTAAATGTAACATATACAGCTAATGTAGGGTTACGCATCAAACATAAGCCTACTTTTAATGACCGAATGTCTGTATGTAGGAGGAAGAGGTTTTAAATGTTACCTGTAAGATTAAATAACTGAAAAGAGCAAATTATGTTGATGACAGGGAAGTGTGGATGGTACTTTGCTTGCTAAAAAGGAACGAAGGTATTAGGTTTAAGCTTTAGAGATAAAGGAGGAAACAGAATAGGAATCATTGTTGGAAACAGCAAAAATATGCCTAAGTCTCAGAAAAAAGTTCACGTTGTAAAGGATTTTTAATGGACTTAGGAACATTTAACTAGTTGATCTTCAGTATCAGTAAGTTAACGGGTGAAGACAATGGGAGTTTTTTTCAGCTACTTTGGGAAATAGGCTCAATTCTTGGTTTAAAGCTTCATTCAAAGATGTGGCTCAGGAATAAAGCATCCATCTGTGTCAGTAATATAACATGAGTTCAAGTGCCTGGTGAGGGTTTAGACTCCATAGCTTTTTGGTTCTCCTGGCATGAAAGACAATTGTGTTACATACCGAGTTACTGACACTGGTAAAAAGTCATATTTCCAGTGAAGTAATGTGGTATTGTTTGTCATAGCATTGCTAGAGGTAAAGAGAATTCGAATCTGTCTGAAGATTAGGAGTACTTGGCTGGCCCAGGCTGTCTATTATCCAGCTAATTAATATACTACATTCCTTTTTATTCAGTAAACTGTTTCATCCTATAACCCACATGGATTGGCTTACCTCGGCCCCAAGTATTCACATTTTGTATTCTGTAATTTCCTTAGGAAAGTTGCTCTATGCATCTATAGTCCCTTCTGTGGGAAAAATCCTTCACATCCCTCTCAGACTATCCTCCTAATCTTCAAATTGAGAGCTACTTTGTTCTTATATAGCAGGTCAACAGAATTAAACTGCCTTATTCAGTTTTCACTGGCACCCTAGAAGTATCTAATGTACTGATTAACCTTTTGTGTGGTTGTTACATCATGAAATAATTGGCTAGAGACTAACATCATTATGGCATACTTAAAAGTTTGCAATATCTTATATTCAAAGCACCACCAGATATGTTTAGAAATAGTGCTGTCATAATATTAGGACTGTACCAACTGTGGGAACTGTTTAGGCTGGAAATATCGTATGTTAAACAATCTAGAAGTTCATAGGTTTGTACTAAGCTAACTGCCCTGGTGGGGCATTTGAAGCCTAGTCAATTACCCCATGTGAGAATCAAACCACAGACCTTCTGGTTGTAAGGTAAACACCTTAACCATCATGCCAACCTCCCATCTAGAAACAATGCTGGAAAATCCTACAACATAAAGCATCTTGTAATATATTCCAGACATGTGACAATGTTATAGAAGATAAGCAGCAGTACAATATAAAATAAGTGTGCCTGAGCCCTTTATTTGAGATGTGGAAAAATTACATAAAATATCCTGCATGCAGAGTGTAGCATGTGCAACTGTAACATTCTCTTTAACTAACCTGGAAAAAAAAAACATGTTCTGAAGTACCAGAGGAGGTTAATATTCAGTCCAATATGAAGAATGTGTTTAACAATAAAAACAACACTGCACAAAAGCAGAAATTTAGCACAAGGCCAAATAACCAGTACAACACAAGAATAAGAAAGTAAAAAGTAGCTAATATATTATCATGACATGAATCACTAATGAAATCAACTAATCATACCTAGCAAAACAACTGATCAGATTATTTTTACACAAAAGCAAAATATTTTAAATGAAAACTGTAGATTAAGACAACAGATCCTGGTGTAATTGTACTGCATGTTTCACTGCAGCTACGATCATGTGCTCAATCAGGATTAAAGTGTACAACCTCAATCAATACAAAATAAACATGAATCCTTTATGCAGCAAACTGAATTATAACAACTCATTACAATTATTCATGCATTTCCTTTGCTGGTTAGGTAATGCATGATACACAGTCTGATGTGAAAGTAATTATTTCATTGAAACAAACATTGCTTTCAATGCAGCTTTTGCTGCCAGCATTTTGTATGGGATCAAGGTGCAGCAGGGTAAGATAATTTACCCTTTCCCCAATGTTGTGGGATCTTGGAGTTGATATAATATAATTAGCAGGGTGCTTGTGGGGGGACGTAGGTGAGGTGCACACACTTATACTTTTTTGTTGTTTTTCATCATTTTAGTTTTGATCTAAAATGATCATTCTTTTCATGGTCAGTATTGTGAATGTTTGATGTTTGATTATAGACTCATAATATATATATATATATATATATATATATATATATATATATATATATATATATATACACACACACACACACACACACACACACACACACACACACACACACATACCCATATGGGATCTATGGAATATAATTGAAAGACCCAAACGTTAACATTTTCTTCAACATGGTACTACGTATGCACCAAGCAATAACTTTGGCACATGCAAAAATTAAAAGAAAAAAGACAAAAAAAAAAACGTTTTTTGCAGGGGGGGGGGGCACCACCACACCCCCTGCTAACTATATAAACAGCTTTGACATCCCACAATATCAGAGAAAGTGTATATTCCCCAATCCCGAAAACTGTATGATCTTGTACCCCTGTTGACCATCTGCTCAGTCAATCAAGTTATGTTGACAAAACAGATATTTACCAAACCACCATTCGATTAAATTCATGTCACACACACACATGGGTCTACCACATGTGCCTGGGACTCATTTGCTCAAGACACATTTCCTTGATGCCACTTGCTCATTTCAACAAGTGTTCTAAGTCCCACTAACCAGTCTCCTGTAATACTAAATATCTCTACTAGAACCCTTATGTTAACCCTAAAACTCTCCCAGTGCCTAGCCCTAAAGTCTCTCAATCCTCCCTAAACTCATAATCCCCATCCCTCTCCCTAACCATAAAATACTGATTGCTTCCTAAACTCCTCTTCCTCTTCCCATTCCAGATCATTCCCTAAACCTAACTTTTCCTCCTGTCTACTACTGCTCCCTAAACCTAAATTCCCCTTACCATTCCTTAACCCTAAAGCTCCTATCACTAACATCCCTTTTTCCCCATTTCTTAACCTAAATTGTCATTTCCCATCAATGACAATGATCACTACCTTAACCTAGAAACCCTATCCCTAACACTAAAGATTCTGTTGCTCCCTAACCCTAAAATCCCCTTCCTCCTAATGTCCATGATTGCTCTCTAAACTTAAAATCCCATTCTCCTCCCTAATCCTAAAGTCCCTGCTCCACTCCCCTTCCCCGTTGCTAAACCTGAATGCACTCCTCCATTTCCCCTTCCCCATTTAAGTGGTCCACTGTGAGCCTTGCTTACATCTATATCCTAGTACGTGAGCAGACTGTTCAGCAGCTGCATATCTGAACTCACATTCAAGTTTGAGTGTGAGCAGCTGGTCAGATGGGTGTACCGCCATTTGAATCCCTGGCTGGGAGTTTCTGGAAATTGAGCAGCTGGTGGTTGAGAGGATGTAGAAAACCCTCCATTTACAACATATATATATATATGGGTTCCTATGAGATAAACGACATGTTGTTTCATCGACAGCCGGTAGATGGACGTCAATTAACCGAAACGTCAAAGGAACGAAAACTGAAAGAAACGAACGTCAGTTAACCGACACCGATGCGGAAACGTCAAAGGAACGAAAACTGAAATCAACGAAAGTCAGTCAACCGACGTGTGCGATGTTCACGGTCTGTGGGGATGGGGTGGGTTAAGTGAGTTAGGGTTAGGGCTCGGGTCGGGTAAGTGTGTAGTAGTGATATCTTTTGGGTTAGGGGTGGGTTAAGTGAGTTAGGGTTAGGGCTCGGGCCGGGTAAGTGTGTAGTAGTGATATCTTTTGGGTTAGGGGTGGGTTAAGTGAGTTAGGGTTAGGGCGCGGATTAGGTGAGTGTGCGAGAGTGACGGACCTTAGGGTTAGGGTTTGGGTCAGGGTTGTCGATAGGTGTGTATGTCAGGTTTAGTGTTGCTTTGGTAGGAGTTTGGTTTGCTTGTGTTGTGTGTGTGGTGTTTGGAGTGGGGATTCGTTTTGTTTTTTTAATTATTGTTGTTGTGGTGTGGAGTGTATGAGGTGTATATCATAGGTAGCAGCGCGAGCAACTTGTAGTTGTGTATGTGTGTCTGTGGTTGTGATTGTACTTTGCAGGTATATGTTGTTTAGTGCTAGTATGTAGTTTAGACTTGTCGGTTGAGTGAGTTTCGTTTATGTTAGTTTTCGTTGTTTTGACGTTTCGGTTAATTGACATCCATCTACCGGCTGTCGATGGAACAACGTGTCGTTTATCTCATATGAACCCATATATATATATATATATATATATATATATATATATATATATATATATATATATATGGATCTACCTGACTACATCGACACTTCACAACACCGACAACAACTTCACCGACACCACATAATCGACAGTTCACAAACACGACACCTCATACACTCGACACATCATAACAACAAACAAAACAAATCCCCTGTCCAAAACCCACACACACAACACAAGCACACCAAAATCCTTACAAACCAACACTAACCCTTACATACACAACTATCTACAACCCTAACCGAAACCCTAACCCTAAGGTCCGTCACTATCGCACACTCACCTAACTCGCGCCCTAACCCTAACTCACTTAACCCGCCCCTAACCCAAAAAATATCACTACTGCACCCTTACCTAACCCGCGCCCTAACCCTAACTCACTTATCCCACCCCTATCCCTACAGACCGCCAACATCGCACACTTACCTTACTCGCACCCTTACCTAACCCGCGCCCTAACCCTAACTCACTTATCCCACCCCTATCCCTACAGACCGTCAACATCACACACTTACCTTACTCACACCCTAATGGCCGTCACTACCACATACTTACACATCCTTTCCCCATCTCAGTGTTCTCAGCGTCAGTGTTTTCCTCCGTCGGTCTTCTGACTTGTCGATCTTCTAAGTCGTTGTCGGTGTTATGAAATGTCGATGTAGTCAGTTAGATCCATATATATATATATATATATATATATATATATATATATATATATATATGTATATATATATGTGTGTCTGTGCGCGTGTATGTGTATTACACAAGCAAGCACAACTATATACACTTTAACCTCACAAAGTTCTGTAATTTGAAGTGGTTTTGTGTGCTTGGGTCTGTTCAGTGTTTATTAATGTGAATAAATAAGTCCTTCTGCTTAGTTCCATTTTCTTATTTCAAAATCTATTGCTCACAAAGTTGCTGATTACAGAACTTCATTAGCTTTAACTAGTGTGAGCTGCTTCTTGTAAATCCATGTTGCCTTGGGCCTCAGTAGCTTGTTTTTTTTCTGCTGTAGTAATTAGATTCTAGACAGTCTTTACTTCACAAGATAAGCTAGGACCTTCTAAGGGAATAACATAATGTGTTAATAACAACATAAAGCCAGAAAAGTGCCAGGCTGGAACATGAAAAAATATCAACATCATCAAAGTAGACCATAATGAATACTGAAATAACGCAATACGTTAAATGAAATGTGGTCAAATAAGTGGAAAACGTTGAGACATGTAAGGAGTAAGAACTCTTAAAGGAGCAACTTGGGATGTGGACAACTGTTACAAATAGGAGTCCAGCAAAGAAAAGAAAAAACAGGAAAGCAGCCATTTTCCAATGATAAACATGTTTAACTAGATGAAGGTGAACTTACAATAAAGTTATGAATGAAAAAGGTGTCAAGGGATCCCCCAACACATGTACATGCATAGAAGAATGCATACATAATGTATATATTTATTTGTTTATTACAAAACATAACATTTTATGACTGGTTAATGCTGGTATCATATCTTTCAGTATGTGATCATCTGGCATTAAAGGTGCACCAAAACTTTTCCAACACATGCAGACTAACACCTATACATAAACCAAAACAGTAATCTTTGTCAAAACACACACGTACCAGTGCAGCACATGTATACGTCATCTTAAACACTAAAGACAAATGTTTATCTCTAAAGCATACATAAACAAAAATAAGGCACCCCACCCCAGAGTTTTTGTATGCCTAAGTAGGTATAACTTCTTCCACCTAAGATCTTCTTCATAGTTGAGTTATTTCATTCCTACAGTCATACTAGAAAGTTTATTAGAAAGAATTTTATTGGAACGTGACCAAACAGCATGGATAACTGCTCCAAAAACTATGCTTTACTAAAGGAAACATCCCACAGATGAATTTGTCACAAGAAACAAAGTTTCACTATTACTTTTAATTTTAATTTACAGGCAGTGCTTGTTCTTGTATCAACATGCTAATTTATACATTAGCACTTTTCCCAGTAATTTTATTCTCAAGACTATATTTTGTATTTAGTTTTCATCAGTTTTAACATGACCACACTTTCAGTTTCAAGTATTGATGTTTTCTTATCATCATCTGCATCTGTAATGCACCAAACTAAGTCAAGTAACACTATCCCACTTGTGCAGATGCTATAAATGCATGAACTCAAAAGAGATCCTTCAAAGACATAATGGGCTAACCTATCCTTAGATCAATTATGGCATCATATTTAAGTTTCAGTGACCTGTTAGCTGGCTACCTCTTAATTTAGCCTATGATATGTTCATTCACATTAAATGTAACATAGTTATTAATAATTTAGGATTCACATTGCCAAATGTTTTAAGAGAGATGAACAATGTTACACTAGCTTGTAATTTTTGAGCCAGTGGAATGTCCAAGCAGAATTATCCTTGAAAAAAGCAACAATTTCCTACATGAGATCTAGTATTACTGGATGCATAACAATCAATGTAAGTTACAATGGCCTCTTCTTCCAGTTTATTCTGTAGTAATGTTAACATTGATTTTTCCATAAGCATAGATTTAGTACTTAACAAAGAAATGGGTTACTAACAATCAATGCTCTTTATTCTTTAACTACCTTTATGAGAAGGAATACAAATGCATTTCCATTCATGTTGATCTTATCTGCTGTGAAATTTAAATTAAACGACAAGGGAGTTACAACTTCTCCCTTTATTTCCTTAATCTCTCTCTTAATTATAGCATCTAATGTTAGTGTTTAAGTCATTTAAAATTCTATAGGAATAACCCTGCCATTTCTACATCCAATATAGGCAGGAGGAAACTAACCACATTTTATGTTATATCTGGCACAGCCTGCAGATATTACAAGGCAATTGCAGATCAAATATTCTCATAAATCCCTCTATAGTACTTGGCCTATCCATGGTACACTGTTTTACCCTTTCTTAGGAAACTCAGTAGATTCTTCCTTTCTGTCCTTCCTTCTTCCTCACTTATAACAAAAAGGCCTTCATATTGTCATTCATGTTTAGGATATCCCTGTTTTCTCTTACACGTTTTTATTCACACTGCAAACATATTTATATTTTTGATTATTTTCAAGTTTATTGTACATCTCCACTTTCTTACCCAATGTTTATTATTAGTTGTTTTTACTCTTACACTGATTGTGAATCTTCTTTTTTTACTATTCATAAGCTTATACAAAGCAAACACTGCATATTTATTATTTCCTTTTCAATATGTACAAACATTTATTTGTGTAGAATGACACATAAATGCATCCTTCCACTCCCACAGAGCTAGTTTAGCCCTCATAATCTCAAAATCTACTTTGCCCTACAACAGCACATTGCCTTTAATTATAATAGCGGGTGCTCAATCAGAAGTTTGAGACTTGATAGTGTGATTCATGGGAAGCAACAGTGACGTATGAAAATCTCTATACATTTAAAAGTATTCCATGACCCTCCATCCCTCCCCCACGTGCGTATACTAACTCTGAGATTGCTACACCCTACAGAAAAGGTGAATTCTCCAAATTACAACAGTCTTGGATTTAGTATGCATTTGCTGTAATTGCACTTAAATTTTCACAGTTCCAAGGATCACACTTATGGTCCTTGAACTTTTGATGGGAACCCAATAATGACATCATCAATATCTTCCATTCGCACATTTTTCTTCCTATCATTTTCATTCGGTATAAGAATAAAAGCAAATAATATTTTATATAAAGGTAAACACCACTGATAACACTATCTAGATTTGCCATGTATTTTAACTACCCTCAAAAGCAAATATTAACAGATTGCCTTTGTTTATACAGATAGACTGAAATGGTGTTTGCAATTAAAAGTATAGCAATGCTTACAAGGTCACCTGAGTACAGTGAGATGATGTTTACAGTAAACAGGCATTGCCATCTTTCAGTGTGGTTAAACTCACCCTAGAGTTATTTTTTCACCCTGTAATATTACCGGAGTATATATACTGTACTACGAAGAAATCCGTTGGTATATAATGATTACTTCATTTCTACTGTTCGTCCAACAATTGATTAGGTTCTATTTTTCCTTTTCAGATCTAAGTTTGCTTTTGAAAAAATGTTTTTCAGCCTGCATGACAAAGGGATGATCACGGTATTTTTGTAGCATTCACTGCTGGCCACCACCCACCGTTTTGTTATGGTTAGCAATGTGTTACAAAGCATATATGCAGTAGCAGCTATGGTGAAATTCTTTACCAAAGAGTTAGGTGTTGCAGAAATACTTATACTACAACAATGCAATGGAGCTTTGTTGTTATCTATTACCTGAAGACAATTAAGGACAGCATAAAATACAAGAAGTTGCAAATTATAAACTGTCAGTCACAGATGTCTATTCAGAGCTGCAAAACTGAACACTAAATTAAGACAGTGTGCAGGATTACATGCAAGCGTGTCGGAATTAGAGTATACCTTTAATATATAATAAAACCACTCAATTTAGTTACTTTTGGCTGGAAATAAAATTTAAACATACAATTAAAACCTTTTTAGCAGCTTGCATTTAGTAGAAATCAAAGTAAGCTCTTAATAAAAAAAGACATAAATGATGACACTGTTTTCAAAAGTAAAAAGCCAATGGCTCAAATAAAACCATTACAAACAAGTGCATAAATAAATTATTTATTTTTTCTAGACTGTTTCACACTGTAAAGAAGTACAAAGTATACGAGGGAAAAAAGACACTGAAAAATTAGAATTATGCCAGTACAGCATATGTTATGTTATAAAACAGTATGTGTACCAAGCTATTAGTAATGCACATTAAATCAAAATATGATGACAAACATTTTTTCAGTATCTGAGTAGAGATTTGATATAGCTGAACACAGATAATTATTATGTTTTTCACAGGCACACAGTACAAAAACAACAAAACAAGCTTTAGAAAGAAAAGAAGCACAACTGCATAGCTGTTAAAATGGAACCAGATTCTAGCACAACTGCATAGCTGTTAAAATGGAACCAGATTCTAGCACAACTGCATAGCTGTTAAAATGGAACCAGATTCTAGCACAACTGCATAGCTACTAAAATGGAACCAGATTCTAGCACAACTGCATAGCTTTTAAAAAGGAACCAGATTCTAGCACAACTGCATAGCTATTAAAATGGAACCAGATTCTAGCACAACTGCATAGCTGTTAAAATGGAACCAGATTCTGTCATTTCAGCATCTCAGGGTTGTTGGGTAGCTTGGTTTCTGTGTAGTGTTTCAAATATTGATACATGCCCTTCTTTATATAGGAAAGGCAACATAACACAGGGGGTTATCAGCATATGTCTGAGTATAACTAATATGTTATCTGTTTAAGAAATGCATTTAAGAACATCACCTTAAGACAGAAGCATGATAGGTAAATTTCTTGAATTCATTTTCAGAGCATGTAGCAAAGGGTTATTATATCAAAATTATTTGTTAGAAATTTGGGAGAACATATATATAGCTTCTAAGCATGCAACACAAATTCTAGAAGCTTTATAATTTTTTGCTTGGAAGTATTTTCATATTTACTTTTAAACCCCAGGCAGACTCCAATGAATTTTTCCTCAAGCAGATGGCAAATGTTGGTGGTCTGATATGGAAGAAAGAAGCAACTGGGAACATATGTTTTGGGAGTGTAATGAGTTGGCAGACTTCAAACATTCCCTACAGTGTACTCTGTCAGAAATACTGGGTGAGCAAATGGGTGCAACTACGAAAATTATTTTTTTGAACTGGGATAAACAATCTGAATTAAAGCAATTATTAGAAAATGGAAATTAAAGTTTGAGCCAGCTGTATTTGAAGTACTGAATATTATAACAGTAATAAAAGAAATGGAAGTAAGATCTTTAGAAAGGGGTAGGAGCAAAATACATAGAAAAAAAATGGAAATTTTGGGAACCATGCAGAATAATATTTTGGATGAGGAGAAGTGAGATTTAAAGGAAGGCAGGAACAGAGAGATTTATATAATTTTGGATGGCTGATAGTTATACAAAAACACATGTGATGTATAATGTTTGTAACTATGAACATGTTAATACAGTTTGTTTTCTTTTATATAAATGTATATTTGCCTATGCCTTAAGTAATAATTCAATAAAAGTATTAAAAAATTCTTCATTAAAAATTGGGAGTTTTAGCTGCCTAAGGTACTACCAGTTGGGAAAAAGCACGGCAGGCAATGAGTCTATCTAACAGCTTTGAAAGCTTTTGGCTGATTAGTGGAGAACATCATTTCTGGCACCCGTTTCTTTGCCACAGCAAGGTGTGTTAAAACTTTTAAAACTGTTAATTTCCCTCTTGGTCCTATGATGATTGCAGTATATATGGCAGTGCAAGGTTCACACAGTTATAAAGGTTCACACAGAAGAATTTCACTACAAGATGGTTACATTCATAGGTTCATAGGTAGGTACTAGGCTATTGGCCCTAGGGCCTAGATAAGCCTAGCCAAATGGTACCCTGGCTTTTGCCACCCAAGAAAATTGTTTTCCTATGACCCTGTCAAGCAGAGCCACAGAAGTGATCCCTGGGGTGAATTTCCTATCTCCCACCCAATCATCAAGATTTTTCTTGAAGAGTGCTAATGAGGAGCTTTGTTTGATATGGATGGGTAGTTTGTTCCAGAGTATGGGAAGTCTCTGAGACAGGAATCTATCCCTCCAGCATGTTCTGTTTATTGTGGTGACAAGGTTTAGGTCCCTAGAGCGTGTAGCTCGGAGGGATTGGGATTTCTTTATGTGGAGCATGTTCAACAGCTCTGGGTTTGAAATAACTTTGTATGTTAGGCAGAGATCGCCTCTGAGTAGGCGATATGCGACAGAGTAAAGCTGGAGTTTTTTGACACGGTCTGCGTAGGGCATCTCTTTGAGGTCGGTAATCCTCTTTGTGAGGTATTTCTGTGGCCTTTCCAGTTGTTGTAGATGTCTTGTGAGGTACATACCAAAAGGGACATTGTACCCTATAATGGGTCTAATGAGTGATGAGTAGAGGGGAACAATGACCTCTTTTTTCCTGGATGAGAAACCTTTTGTGATGAGGTGTGCCACATAGAAGGATTTCCTGACTACTGTGGCAATGTGATTATCAAAGGAGAGACTACTGTCCACCTAGTGTCCCAAGGTATCTTATCACACTTTTGGTGTTAAGTAGACTACCACCTATGTGGTAGTTCATGGGTACAGAGTTTTTACCAAAAGGGATGACAATGCACTTTTTGGCATTGAGCTTGAGACCATGGCTTTGACACCAGGCATCTGTCTCAGTGAGGCCCTTTTGTAAGATGTCCACATCGTTAGGAGATTTGATTATGGCTCCTAGTTTTCAGTCATCTGCGAACTTTGTTAGCCAAAGACCTTCAGTGTTAGCCTGTACTTCAGAGAAGTACATACCAAACAGGAGAGGACCTAGGACTGAACCCTGTGGTACTCCACTTGTCACTGGTCTGAAGTTGGATTTAGAGTCTGCTACTTTCACAGTGTGGGTTTGGTCAGTGAGCCAGTTGGCAACCCATTTTGTGACATAGGGATTTATACCTAGTTTAGTGAGTTTGTCTAGAATTCCAGAGTTGGGGATGGTGTCGAAAGCCTTGGTGAGATCTAGATAGGCTGTTTGTACCACCTTATCCTCATCTACACCTTTGGTGACCACTTCAAAGAAGTCTGTCAGGTTTAGGAGACATGATCTGCCTTTTACAAACCTGAACGGGGTAGGGTCCAGAGTTTGGAGATTACCAGTGTCATTGTTTATAAGTTCCTGATGATACGCTCCATAGCCTTGCAGACCAGGCTCATCAGGCTAATGGGGCGGTAGTTCCCAGGGTCCGTGGTGGCTCCCCCTTTGTAGAGTGGGATAACCATTGCTGTGCGCCATTCAGTGGGCACAAAGCCTGAGGTGAGGCTATGATTGAGTATGGTACTTAGGTGGGGTGCCAGTTCGTTCTGTAGTTCATATAGAAAGCAGCCTGGGATGTTGTCAGGTCCCATGGATGCTGTGTTCTTGGCTTTGGAGAGTGTGTTTTTTACCTGTGCTGCCGTGATTACAGGTACTTTGCATTCTTCCAGTATAGAGATGGGCCCTTTATGGGATGAGAGAGGGGTAAAGTTAGCACTGAACCTATCTGCCAGGATGTTGGCAATATCAGTTGGTTCTGTATATTTAGTGCCATTGTGCTGTAACTCAGAGCAGATCTGAGTGTTGCCATTGAGATTCTTGACATAGTATAGAATGCTTTGTGGTTGTCTTTAGAATCAGTGGCAATTTTGTTTTCGTAACTAGCTTTGGAGGATTTTATGAGGGATCTCAGTTTCTTACTGAGGCTGACCACAGAGTTCCTCCAAACATAGGATTTTACTCTTTTTTGCAACAGTTTCTTTCTTCTGTTGTAGAGTTTGTTTATAGCAGGGGACCACCAGATTGGCTTTCTTTACTTCCATACTTTATGACCAAAATCATCATTCTCTATGTACTGCAATGTAAATCATGGAGGCAGGACAGTATAACATGAATTTGTAGTTCATTTTCAGCAATTAGCAATGTTCTGCCATTCCCCATAATGAAAGTGTTGTCAGTAACATTCAAAGGTGTTTACACAACAAACTGATACTGTCAGACTTACTACAGAGTCTAATTTCATCTTAAAAGTTTAACTTCTGACTTGTTTAACGTTTTTGAACAAGCACATATTCTCACTTTAAATGTGATGTGAGTTTCTCCTTTCAAATGTAGTGTCATTTCTACTGAGCTTGTGATAATTACTTTGCCTAAGACTTCAGCAAGCAGTTTTCTCCAAATAAATCAAATCCACTACACAAGCCTTTCAATACCTGTAGACTTCAACTAATATCACTGGCTCATGAAAATATTTTTTAAGGCAATAACATGTATAACTTCACAGCTATCTAAGGACACATCAAATCATCAAGTTGTCTTGCTACAGCTACTTTAGATACATAAACTGCACCACCTACACTTTCTGCAGACCATGATAGGCTATACTTACCTGTTTACACATAAGTAGTAATTTCTGCACCATGAAGTTGCTTCAACAGAGTATTTGTTATTAGATACAAATGAGCCATCATTTTTACACACACTTGTTTAAACATCCTGAGTACATGCAGTTATAGCTTCTTTTTGTTTATACTTCTTTGCCTTTAATTCCACACTTTTTATTCTGAAAAGTACTTAATCTGTTTGATTTTATCTGCATGTCACATGAGACAGATTGTGCCATAGTGTGTACTGCATATTAATGCAATACATCTTTTTTTATAATTACAGTGTGAATTCTCTACATTTGGTTTCATGTGATTATGAGCCATGAGACAGTGGAACTATTTAATCCAATTAGGTTTCATAGTTGTTAAAATTACCAATTTTATTCAATTTTCTGTATCTGGTTAAGTCTGATCATGCTGAATTGTTTCACTCTGTTGTGCTTGCTGCTTCCTCAACTATGAGCCTATATCATGGAAATGGTTTGTACTGTACATTGCAATGTTTGTAAGTAATAACTGCATTCATGATGCTTTATCTTTGTATGTGCATCATATGTATTTGAAAAGGGTACACTTAGAATTAGCCCACCTCTAGGGTTATCATGCAATATTTAAATAATAATTACAGTATTTTTCTTCCTCGGCTAAATGCAAGCCATAGGCCTACTGGAAAGTTTTTAAAAGAAGGACTCCACCTACAGATGACAGAAGGTTATAACAATAAATGGCAAGGGTATACACAAAACAACAAATGGAAAGTACATTTTTATGCACTGCAGGTCTATGGCAGCTCCATTGCATTCTGACAGGTGTTGACCTCCCAACCCCCCAAAAATGTCTGCAGCATAATTAAGAGTATATGGATGGTCTACAGTACCAAGACTCAGCACCAAAAGGCTTTTATGTTGGGGAGCCTTTGCCACTCACGTAGACAACATATGAAAGGTTGTTGTTGTCTTTCAGCTTTTCCTGGTTAAGGGTCACCACAGCAGAACTCCGGTCCGCTAATCATTGGCAGTAGATTTACACGAACGCTGAGGTGCCAGCTCGACGTTCAAACTTCAACGAAGGCACGACCATTTATGCATGTCTTTCGAACGCCCACCCAACCACAGGGAGGACATGCAGACTCCACACAGAAGGCACTCCCCGCACTCCAGTCGAGAATCGAACGGGAGAACCTCTTGCTGTGAGGCAACAACACTACTGCTGCTCCACCACGGATGAAACAGACAACATATGAAAGGTAATACTGGTTTATTTATGAGCCAATGAGAGGCTAAGGGAAGTAGTTAATGCCCCACAGGAAAATCCATAACGAGTTCTGCTCACTTTGTCATCTTTTACAAATGCAATTAATGTCATGTGAAAATATCCAATTACCAATCAATCTGCAAAGAATAGTGAGGATGGAACTCATTTTAGGTCGTCCTATAATCTGTAGGTGAGCAGACTGTTTCTTATGCTTTAATGTGGCACAGAGTGATACACATATCTATATTTGTTCCCAAACAGGGAGTCTTGAACTATTACAAGTTGCAAACCATGTCTAACTTTTAGCCACCTTACCATTCAGTGACATGAATTATACTGCTCACTTACCTGTCTTCTAGAAGACAGCATTAAGACAAACCATGGCCAGGACCAAGTACTCACTCAAATTGCACAAACTATTTTAGGTATTTGCTGTGTGGCTGTACGAGGTCCCCCAAAACTGGGCATCATTGACATGAAGACTCATGCAGCAGTATTGATATATTGGTTTCTTTTTTAGAGATTTTCAGTCTGACCTCTTCTTTTATTTCTAACAGTTTTTATGTACCACTGAAGCGAGGTAATATTTATTTATTTACTTACTTACTTCTTTGTTAACCATGGTAGAGCACTGATCCACATGGATTCTTTTCAGACTCAGCCCAGGGGCAATGTCTGATTAAATGACTTGCTCAGAGTCATAAAGAAGGCAAATGGATGCTGATGGAATCAAACCCTGCACTACAGGAAACAACTCATTAACTGCTCATAGCCTTAGTACACTGCACTAACTTAAGTGTATATATCCCACAATGCACAGTAATGTATGTATTATATGAAGCTACCCATGTTTATTGAAAATGTGATGTGTATCCCACATTGTAGCCTCATATACATCCTGTGCAGTAAAATGTTGAATATAGGCCACACAGCTGGACGCTGCTCTGTTACAGCAATCTTTTACAGACAAGGTTAAAGGTTTCCCACTGTCGTCACTAAGTGAGAAAGAACAAGGTGTTAACCACTTGGTCAACATTTGCTTTGTCACAGGCAGAACCTGTTTAATACTTTGCATGATTAAAAAAAGCAAGTGAACTTATTCCTGAGATTATTTGTCTTGTAAACATAGAATATGAGCTACCTGTACACATGCAAAGTACATAACAGTTGTCCTTTGTTTCCCTGATGGAGAAAGAACACAGGAAATATAAACTAACTCATACTATGGTAAACGGGGAAACTCATTTTGGCAAGAAAGTAATGTGTATAAGCTTTTATTGAAGACTCCACCTAACTTGTAGGCTATATAGATTTACAAATCCCTGGCTACAATTCTGTGATTTTTTTTCTGCTGAAGTTACTGCCATTAGAACAAGGTTTTCCTAGGAGGGAGGCTTAAGATCCACCAAAGCTAATGGTTCAGAAAGGTTAAATGTCCAATTTCCTTCTGTGAAATTCAAGTCCTAATCTCCAAGACCCAATTCACTCAAGTACAAAACTCCCTTAAGGACAGCCTTAGTTGAACTAATAGAAAGGCAAGGCTTTCTAGAACAACCAGCTGACACTGCAAAAGCGTACTTTAAAAAGAATATTCTAGGCCTGAATTAAATAAGGCAGCCCACCTGGGAAAAAGCTGTGGAATTAACCCACGACTGACAGCGCAGAAGGTGACTCTTTTCTATACAGTTTGCACACTTTTCTTGTGACCAGTCTTCTGACTACTCGTACTGCAATGAGCACATAAAAACCAAAGGAAGAGGCATAAGGTATTAGAGACATACTGTTAAGTAAGCAGGTTCAGAAACCAGTGAGTAGAGTATGGCATTTGTTGCTGCTACTGATGTCGAAAGGACTGAATATTGACAACTGCGCTTAAGGGATTTTAGCAAAATGTTGAACCATACCTCTGTCAGCCACTTGGGAGCCACAGAGACTAATCAAGCAGAATTCTGCCTAGTCTGGAGTAACACTTTCAGGTTAAGGGAATACAGAGAAGATTTATACATCAGGTTGACATTCTAACTAGGCAAGAAGAGAATGATGCCATATAAGTATTGTTTAGAGGCAGATACATCTATTTGTAGTAGTCCATATGGTGGAGTTTTATATAAACACAACATTTTGCCAAACTGCCATTCTTAAGTTACCTCCTGTGACCTGTTGAAAGATTCTAATGATGCAATTTAACTGATTTTTGAATTCAGATGATTGCATCAATAATCATCCTGTGGTCAAATGTACATCATTTCTCAGCCAAAAACTGTATTACTGAATTTCTCTTTTTTGCTGTTGTACTGCACTGCAGTCATATATTACCATTATGAAGGCCATATCATAAATCAGTCAGTAACAATAACAAAATAAGATTTGATGTCTATATTCCACTAAGTTTAAGCACCTAAACATTCTGTAGATCAGAATGGGTTTAAGGTATAAGCTGTGAAATAGTGAATACAATTTAAGCTGGCTTGAAAGAAAAAGAACAGCCAGGAGGAATGTGAATTGGAGTAAACAGAGTTTCAGTGCTTGGGCCTATATACTCAAAACTGGTGAATCAACCTTGTCTGGAGCATAATAATAGCATTTTGTAAGCCAGAGTGAGGAAGAGCAAATGGGGTGGGGACTCTAGCTTGTTTTACACTTTGTAGAGAAATAGCCCGAGTGGAGAGCAGTTGTACTTGAGAAATTTAAACATAAATCATGAAGTGACATTAGTGAAGGGGAGGCAGTATCATATATGTGGCTTAAATGTAGGGCAAATTGGTGCACTTCATTATATTCATAGGTCTCTAGGTAGTTATCAGGCATGCCACCCAGGGGACCATCATCATCATCAGCCCCCTTTTTCCCATTTTTTTCTACATGGGGTCGGGGTATCGTGTTAACCGTCACTAACTCTCTCATTTCAGTGCCACACTCCCACCTTCTTCAACACTCATACCTGACTGTCACATATCTTCTTTCACACAATCCACCCACCCTCCTTGCTGGATGTCCTCGCTTCCTCTTACCTTCTTCCTGTCTGTCCAAAATCTTCCTCACCAGATTGTCTTCTGCTTTTCTGCACATGTCCAAACCACTGTAGTCTGTTCTCTTTGATCTTTTCTACAATTGGAGCTACGTTGGCTTCTGCACTTATGTCCTTATTTCTTCATCTGTCCCACAGTGTGTATCCTACCACCCTTCTCAGGCACTTCATTTCCATCACCTCTAGCTTCTTCAGCTGTTCTGCCTTTACTGCCCAGGTTCCTGTACCATACAGTAGTACTGGTCGCACCACTGTCTTGTACGCCTTACTTTTCAGCTTCTTTGGCATTCTTCTGTCATAGAATACTGAAGAACACAGCCAAAATCCCAATCCCTCAAAGCACTGTCTGGTTAAGTGACTTGCTCAAGGTCACACAGCAGACAAATGAATACTGAGGTAATCAAACCCTGTATTATAGAAACTTGCTTAACAGCTCTCAGTCTTAATCATTTGTGATTAAAAACAATTTAATCCAACTACCTAGTGCAGGAATAGAACCCACAGCTTTCTAGATCATCTAGCACCAAAGCCAAGTGTTCTTCCGGTTGGGCAAATAAAATTCCAACATAGCAGAACAAATCCACTTACATTTGCAGTACTTAAATTGGGACCTGTATATACACTAAGAGTATTGCAAAGAATGACACACCATGTTTAGCATATAAATAAAATGTAAAGACCAAGACAGGCTTAAATATGTTTAAGTAGACATAGCTGACATTACAAAATCAGCAGTTCAGCTAAATAAAAACATATTCTCAAAAAGCTAATAACTGAAGAATTGTAACTTACAAAAATCTTTTCTTTCAAAATTGCATAACATTATCTCTACAGGATGAAGAACGACAAATTGATGGATGGATGAGAGCTATATAATTTCCAGCATAATTCATTATCATATACACGTGCACTTTTTTAATTTGCCTTTAACTCTTTCACACCTAGCAGTACGGGAATTTCACACCCCTTGACACCTGCTCATTTCCTGGCTGAACAGCTTTCCTGTGAGCTGTGACAACCCACCACTGGACTAGTAATCAAGGAGCCTCAATCCGCACCACTGGCACCAATGGGGAATGTACACTGGCAGGATAACAGGCACACACACAGTATTTCTAGATGCAGCTCTCTGCATCAAGTGCAATTTCTCCTAAGAGCACACAGAGACCATAGTCAGCCCGGGGCTGGTTTCTCCCTCTTTCTCCAGATCTCCAGTAAGACTCCCCACTGACACAGCTATAGGGTTGACATCTCAGCTGAGTGGCCAAGCCAAGACCTCCAACACCCTCTCTGTCCAACCAGTGCTTCGTGTCCCTGCCCAAGTAGCTGACACACATACCCTTTGAGGTTTGATTTACACACACAAACACGCCTGGGAAAGGCTGGCACAGGTTTACTAGCTATGCCCCCTTTTGCCCAGACTATAAGATAGTTATCAATGCTACCAGCCAACTCCTTATCAGCTACGTTAAGGCCCTTAACAAAGGGTGCCAATCTTACTGTATAATATTAATATTAATACAAATGACAGTTTGACCAAGAGCAAGGCTATTAGGAGTGGCCCACACAGTGCCACCAAATAAATATGCAAGTACTCTCAAAACTTAAATAATCTCTAGACAGATAAGCCACAATGAAAGGTTTCAATATATTTAATAATAAATAAAAGAACAAGAAAGTACTCCGTATATATTCACAGTGATATCAGAGTTCACAATCACAGGAAATATTTAAAACAACATTGCAGGACAATCTCAAATAAATAAAGAAAAATATCTAAACTAAGCTTTACTATATTCCTGACTTTATCTAAGAGAATTGTACTATTCCCTAGAAACTTACTTTATCACAGCAAGGCAAATGTTGCAGTGATGGTTATTGGCGGGTCCAAGACCTAATACAGAATGCACTCTCTCTCACAGAGTTCTCAAATTAATATCTCAAATATTACTGCTGGGATATCTTGCAGAATTACATCATTTACTGTCATCTGACTTTATCCCAGGTGAAACCCCCCCAACTGCTGGAAGCTGGCAGCATTTAGCATCTACCTGTGAAAATACATAAACCTCAGATCTTTGGCAGATGCTGGAAGTCATAAAAGAATTACATACCTTCAGAGGTAGTAACTAGTTCATTCTGAAGACAATACAGAAAGCTCCCTAGTACAATCATTGTGTCTCAGGGCTAACCTCTAAAGTAATTTAATTTCAGCTATTTTTCTGAAGTTAACCTCCTGTATTCCAGTTTCCACTGATAAAACATATACATTTGAACAGTTACACTAGTACATGTACATTTCTGTTCTCTTCAAGCAGGGCACACAATGGTTACATTTTAAGCACACGCACTTTATAAAAAATACCTTTTTAACACATGTCTGTACAGACAAGTCTGATATACACATGACATACAGTTCTAATACAGTTGAAACACAAGCATTCTATATAAATCATGTTGATATTCACACATGACAAATATTTATTTACAAAATTTCAGATAGCTGTGCTGGTAGTATCTCCTTTCATGACATGAGCTATTTTACTTACAATGCAGTTATGAAACCTGCCTTTTAATTTGTGTCTTTCGTCTTTTCCCGGTTTGGGGTCGCCACAGTGGAACTCCGGTCCGCTAATGATTGGCAGTTGATTTTTACATACTGGCTTGCCAGGCCTGATGCACAACCTTCAACAAAGGTACGCCCATTCACGCATGTCTCCATGCAGAAGACACTCCAGCTGAGAATCGAACTGGACAGCGTCTTACTGTGAGGCGACAACGCTACTGCAGCACCACCACCGCGGGCTGAAAATATTTTAAGAATTGTCAGAGTAACAAAATTATTACTATGAAACTTTATCGCTCTGTAGTCAAACTTCACAATGGATATATCAATTTGCCATAGAGACATAAATCTCATTTTATAGTGTGCAATAAGTGAAACAAAATTAAATTTTTATTATTGTAATTATGCCAATAACTTTTAATCTCTCTAAATCAAACTACTTAGGCACCTATCATTCAGTGGGACTTTTGTTCATGCAGCTGTGATCTTTAATATACTGCAAATTAATTTTGTTGATGTCACTCTATTTTTTAGATATTTATAGAAACATGATATTCATGCATACACATTTTTTACAAATAAGCATAACTCTATGAAAAACAGTGCTAGGTAGATACAAGGAATCAGTGAGAAGTTTTTTGATTATTACCCATGCTTTCACTTGATACCATACTGTACTATAGAAAATTCTTTTGGTTTAGTTATTTACAGAAGTATAGCAAATTCAATGGAAATACTAATATTTTAATTATTGCATTTGTACTAGTGTTTTATGCAATGTTATTTGACTTTCTGGAGCATTTCTCCTCAGGCCTGCAGTAAAAATGGGTATTTACTACCTAGTCAGACTTTCCCAGTAAACAAATATCAATAAATAAATAATACATATGACATGTATTCATAATTTTGCAGAAACAAAATTACATTTTCTTACTTTCTGACAACCCTGTTTGGATTAGGAGCCATTTCTATATAGGTTCATAGGTTCATAGATTAGTACTAAGCTAACTGCCCTTGTGAGCCATTTTAAGCCTAGCCAATTATCCCTTGTGAGACTCAAACCTTGCACTTTGTGTTTGTAAGGCAAACACCTTAACCATTAGGCCACTGCCCCATGATCTGTATGCTCACTGGGCCTGCAAAGCACAGTTAAAATGCTTTTAAGTGGACATTGTCTAAAACGATTACATAAAGATGATAATTATGCACATTTACATATTTTATTTACATACAAGTAAAACTATCTGCAAAACAGTGAAAGCTGCACACCAGGTATAAGTGAAATACTTTCCCATTTAAACTTTCATTTGCTTCCATAAAGTACCATTTAAATTGCTTCTGGGTCAAGTTATGAAAACAAATATTTAGCTGGCAAATATTCATAATTTATAATAAAAATAAAAGACACATTCTCACATACAGACCACCACCACCCTCATACAGGTCAGGAACCACTGCTTATCCATGTGCAGACTTGTACTGTGTAATCCTGTTCCACAATTCTACCAAGTGGACACTGCTCATGGCATCTATATAAAATAGGCAAATAAGCATGCATATCACATCTGTTGCTAAACAAGTAAAAATATCTGCAAAGCAGTGGCAGGCAGGCATCAGGTATCTTTTTGCATTATTTTATCTTTTATTCGATACCTTGATGATGTACTACAAAAACTCCTTCTGGGTCAAGTTATTAGCAGAAATATTAATATTGCACATATTTATAACTGTAAATTAACATAAATCACATTTTTCCACTTACAACCCCTTTTGCGATAGCAGGCATTTCTGACTTATGTGCAGAGGTAGCCTGTGAAATGCTGTTCCACAATGTTCTAAGATGCATATGGATAGCTAATATATTTATTGATAAACACATACAAATATCTACAAAGCTGTGTTGTGTAGACAACATGGTGTGGTGAGATGTTTTCCAGCATTATCTAAGTTTTCATGCCATGGTTACTTATATTGTGCAAGCAGAGATGTAGAGAAATGAGTGTAACCAAGGATAATATCAAAAAAGATGATAGTGCACCACTTATGGGTTAAAAAAGGAGGCACACACAATGTAGGTATGTGACTCACTTCACAGTATGTTTAAATACGTCTTTAGGGTTTGGGTTAAACTTTTGGAATAAGTGACAAGTTTTAAGGGTTAAAGTCAGCATTTTAGAGTAAGGATTTAGTGTTAGACTTAGGGACAGACTTTTAGGGTTAGGGTTAAGGAGACAGCTTTATGATTAGGACATATCTTTAAGGCTAGTGTTAGCACATTTAAATGGTGTCAGATACTGTCAGTGAACAGGCATAACTCATGTTTGCATTCTCGGAAGTAAGGTAGAAGGGTTCCTATTACCTGATCGAATGTTTATGTTAGAGAATACCTAAAAGTCGATCTGGTAATAGCGAAAGCAAAAAAACCGCGAAAGGCTGATTTAACGCAGGGAAAAAATTCTCTTGGCTGTTATGCAGATTTTGCCCCTTTCCCCACAGTAGAGTGATCTCGGAGTTGGTATATTTAGTTAGGGGGGTGTGGGGGGCATATTTTGGTGTGTGTATATATATATATATATATATATATATATATATATATATATATATATATATATATATATATATATATATATATATAGATATATATATATATATATATATATATATATATATATATATATATATATATATATATATATATATATATATATATATATTTTTTTTTTTACGGCCTAGGGAATTCAATCGGCCGTTCGCTGTTTTAATTTTTTGATATTACCAGTTTGACATTTAGGTATTCGCTAACCTAAATGTTCGATCGGGTAATATAGACACAATATACAGATATGTTACTCCTGCATGGTACAAGCAACCATCACCAATTTTCATTTTATATCATGTGGAACCATGTACCTGAAAGTACAGTGATATCTGCTAATCTGTTATCCGTGACACCTTTTGAACTGTGAAGTGATCTCTTGCTTTCCAAAACAGCTGTCTGAAATCTCATAAATCAATATACTATGTAATGATTTTACCAACTGGCCTAATAAAAAGAAAAAAAATATTGAGGTAACGAAACAAAAAAGCACACCTCAGAAGAGTTTTCAAGCAACTGTTTTTGGTTAGAAAGAAATCCTTTCTGACACTTTCATAAACAGGTAAGAAAATACAGTTTTCACACTGCCTTCTGCTAAAACAAACCGACTGTACCTCATACTGTACAGCTTTTGTGAAAGCACCGTTACACCAGTATAACCACAACAAAACAGGTAAGCAACGTTAGTCACCACTGTGATCCACTGACAAAGATACTGAATGTATTTCTGCCTCTGAGGTAATCCTCCATCTAACCTTGAATCCCATTAAGCCTACACCTTGCAGTCAGTGGATGGTCAGTGAGCACCTAGATTAATTTTGCTGTACAAGACTGAGATGGTCAGTACTGGTCATCCTTAGGGCAGGTGGGTAGATCAGTAGTAGACTGTGACTACGGTAACATCTTTGGATGAGAATGGGACTGCAAAAATAGTATCAGAATTAAAACGTCAATAACATCTGAATAGTAATTGCTTTTCACTTCTCTTTGAAATCACTGTTTCCATTACATCCTCTTAGGAAGTCTAGAAGTGTAGGGGCGGCCACGGTGGTGCAGTGGTTAGCATTGCCGCCTCACAGCAAGAGGTTCTCCAGTTTGATCCTCGGCTGGGGTGCCTTCTGTGCGGAGTCTGCATGTCCTCCCTGTGGTCCGGTGCTCGGTTTCCTCCCACATCCCAAAGACATGCTACAGGTGGATTGGATACTCTAAATTGGCCCTAGGTGTGCATGTGAGTGTGCCTTCTGTGGAAGGCTGGGCGCCGGGCTGGCAACTCGACACCGTAAAACTCCACTGCCATTCAATGTGCGGACAAGGTGATCCGCTGTGGCGACCCCTAACCGGGAAAAAGCCGAAAGAAGAAGAAGAAGGAAGTCTAGAAGTGTGATGCTAACACTACAGCAAAAACACTTTCAAAGGGAATTGTATTTCTGTTTCAGAAAATAAATGCGGCTTAATACCAAAAAGTACAGGGCATAACAGATGTTACATCCACTGGTAAAACACACTTTTAAAGTTACATGGCAGTGGCATTAACTGAGTCACAAACACAAAGCAAAATTCTGCACCACAGTGACAACTATGCAATCCAGTCACATTTTATGGCACCATACCTTCTCCCAGTAGTACACAAAGGAGAAACAGTGAAGAAGAATTGGAGTTAAAAGTAAAAGAATGTTATAGCACAAGCCAGACATGCTGAATGTCTGCACCAGGAAATGGTTGCCAAGTACAGTACCTGGATACCTTTTTATATTGTGTTCAGAAGGTAATGAATATTGACAACTAATTCCAGCTGGTCCAATCCACATCTGCACAGATGCCTCACCATCTGACTGGTCAGCCCTTTGGTGATGTCAGGAATTTGTTTAACTCCAGATAAAATGTATAGAGATATCCAGCAGAGCACAGAGTTTAAACAGAGAAGGACACGTCTGCAAAATGCAGAAAAGTAAAAGAAAAAAATGAATGCTCCTTTAAAAATGTGTATGGGTGAATGTATTATGCATCTTACTGGCATGTGGCTGCAAGCAGTATGCATCATGTGTGTGCTTAGGTAAGCAAGCAGATATTCCAGTTAAAGATAAAAACTCACCTTTTGCACTTTTTTGCAATGACTGCTATTTTTAAACAAAACCTTTTGAATGCAAAAATATTGTTCAGTTGATGGTGCATTAGTGTATGTAAATATTTTCTGCTAATCTACCTTTGATTTGGGGGGACCCAAGATTTTCAAGTGGGGGGAGAGTGTATCTCCCACTGTATTTCATGTAGAAGTAATAGACTGTAGTTTTTCATTACACCACAAGGTGGAGCGCCTTTTCAGGAATATAAAAGACAATTTCGTAAGTGAAAGAAGAGACTGAAACACTAGCTGAAGGAGGGAAGACTGAAACATGTAGCTGAAGGGAAAAGGGCCTTGCAGCATGACTGGATTTTCTTTTCTAGTGTTTTGGGACAGGGAAGTGAAGTAGCAGATTGTGTCTGTCTCTGGCTGAAATCCTGGATGATGGTATTTTGTGGAATCAGGGGAGAAGACTGAAACCAGTAGCTCCATGCCTGCTATGATTCAGCAAGAAAAGGAGTTCTCTTGGGCCTAGTACCGAGAAGCCATAGATGATTACCAGAGTTCTGGTAGATGATTTTCTACTTTTCTCATCAGAGGAATCATGGTGCTGGTCACTAGGATATTCTCGACAAAGTGGTGAGAGGCTCTGGCCATCATTTTATATTTTTATAAGATTGTGCCCCCCCCCATGCTTTGTGGATTACAAATAACTGGGATCTATATGAGCTCCAACTTGGGCCCCATCATGCCGGCACCAAGACTGTAAATAGTCACTGGCCATTGAACAGGGTATAATAGAGTGTTTTCATAGTTGGTCTGTTTAGAATTGATCAAGGGGGTAGGGGGTGTTAGTACTGCTGAATGACATTGCATTCTCTCATATTTGTATTGTGGCACTATAAATCTTTATTGTTCAGTGATAATGCATTTTGCCATGTTCGTACTGCTGCCTTAAAGAATCTTTACTGCTCAATGACATTGCATTTTCTCATATTTGTATTGTTGCATTATAAATCCTCATTGTTCAATGACAGTGCATTTTGCTCATGTTAGTACTGTTGGATACACATGAAAGCGCTTGTTACATTTGCAATAAAATAAGTTTTAACATTCTATTCCGTCGTGGTGGTTTCTATATGGTTGTTCTGTTGGATCGGTTTGTTTTTCAGACAGAAACCTTTAGATGATGGCATTCCTTATATATACATCATGTTAATACTGCTGTCTTCAAGACTTTTGCTGCTAAATGACATTGCATTTTCTCATATCTGCATTGTTGTATTATGACTCTTTTATTGCTTAATGACATTGCATTTTTTCCCGTGTTTGTATTGCTGCATTATAAAGTTTTACTGCTCATTGATATTGCCTTCTTTGTGCATGTTTGAATGTCAAGACTTTCTTCAGTTGAGTTCTGGGGAAGAGGGTGAATGTATGTTTTTATTGCATGCATATCTCACCTTGCTTTATTGCTAACTGCTGCACTGTTGAAATAATTTGTTTATGGTTGTGCTATGACCTTTTTAAACTAGATGCGTCACCTAGAATAAAATCTGTCCCTCTTGCCACCTTGGTGTGTTGGGCCTATAGGGGTGTCACCAGAGTCAGGTAAGAAGGAACCCATATCTCTTCGGCTACACCTGCGGGTGGGATACAATAGTAAAATCATAAGGAGTCAAAATGGAAGGTTAAGGAAACAGCAGAGTTAAGCAAAAAGCCAAACTATTTAAAATGGGATGTAATTTGAACAAGTCAAGCAGAGCTGCAATGTTCATATGCTTATGAGTGAAAAAGCAGCAGTAAAAATAGTTCAGAATCTTATGGAAAGGGAAGAATCATCAACTACTTATAGCTACCAGCTCAAAGTACTCACATACTTTTTCACCTTTGCAGATTTACTTCAGCTAAAAGATGATTTGAGGAGTTTCAAGAGTCCCTCTTCTTTTGAGGATCCAACAGCAAACAGTGCATTAATGGAGGGGTTCTATTCTCACGTCAATATGTGCATCAAGACTTCAGTCCCAAACCATTACAAATACAGTGCCAAACATAAACAAGTCAAGTCAAAGTCAAAGAAAACTTTATTGTCACTCAGAACTACACAGCAGTGCAGCTGAACAAAATTACAATGCTTCATTCTCAATGCAGGAAACAGTTGCACATATAGATAGAGAAAAATTAATAACAAATAATAAAAAAACCTGTATAACAAGAAACAAATTGTCTCCCTTAGTAACAAACTAAAAACCCCACATCTCAGAATTAAATTTAAAAATTAAATAAAGAGCTTAGGAATAAAACAACATTTTCCATGGTACAATGTGAATTCAGAAGTGTCTCCTCTGTCAAAGACAATCACAAATCCTTCTTTAGCTATATCCAGAACTATAAGAACAACCAGCACTTCTCAGGGCTGATATACAATGGCCCCTACTACTCTTTCCCTGAAGACATACTTCACCTATTAGCAAAAAGAAATAATTTAACTTTCTCCCCTTGTTTCCATCTAGCCTACATAAACTTTTGTCAGCATCCCTGAACAAGTCCTAAAGGCTCTCTTGGAGGTTAAAAATACTATCTCGGGGGGGGGGGGGGCTGACAATGTGCTGGGGTGTTTTTTTTCCCATATGAAGCACTGACTTACTGAGCTGCTCCTCAATCTGTCCAACCTCAGCCTCCCACCTGGCTTTGTGCCGGAGGCTTAGAGAACTATGGTGGTCATGCATAATGACAGCAGGCAACAACCACTTATCTTGATAACTACAGACCCATAACCCTCACAAGTTTTGCCAGTAAGATAGTGGAACCCATTATTATGCACCTTATAAACATGGATATTGGCATCCAAATTTTCATTGACCCACATCAATTTGGGTTTGTCAAGTGTAAACCCTACATGATTAATCTTGTTGACTTCTTTGAAAAAGAACCTTGACCTAGCAAAAGCTTTTAACAGCATTTCTCACACTGGCACTATCGATAAACTTTCAAATTACATGTAAATCCTTATACTACCAGACGAGTAGTGAACTGACTCACAGACAGAACCCAGCAAACAAGGCTGAAGGCACACTCCACTCAGAAAGGATCCTTAGCAGTGATGTCGCAAAATGCTTGCTACCAGGGCAATTCCTTTTTGGCATTTTACTTTCCTGAAATTCAAGCTGACATCAAGGGCCTTTGACTGACTAAGTCTGTTGATGAGTGAAAACTTGGATCCACCTTCATCTCCCTCTAGAGTCTCTCAGATTCTACAAGAAGGTCTAATTTACACAAATAAAATGGTGCCATGCCCATGCTCTCAAGCTAATGCCTAAATATAGGTGGTATCAGGCTCATAGACAAACAGGAACAACCTTGTTTATACAACATCAATGTTTATGAGGTGGACTGGCCTACAAAGCCTCAAATATTCCTGTCATGACAGAACTTCATATTTGAGAAACCAGCAATAACACGAACACCCTTACAAAAGATCTTAACCTCCACTGTAACATAAGTTAAACCAGCAGGCATAACAAACACCTCACTCACAGAATGCCTGTCCTCTGGTACAGATTCACACTTCATAACAAACAAAGCAGTTCCCTCACCCTCTTAAAGTGAAGTTTGGATGATTAGATAGGTAAATGCAAATACATCCCTACCCCACAAACCCCAATCAAAAAGGGTAGCAAGTAGTGGG
>NC_056739.1:1538657815-1538667815 GCF_019279795.1 Protopterus annectens | reverse complement strand
TGCATACACACACACACACACACATATATATATATATATATATATATATATATATATATATAAAAAACTATATATATGGGTCCCCTTCAAAACATCTAAAACTGATAACATCTAATTTCATAACATTGAGACCAGAACATCTAAAACCCATAACACTGAATTTCATAACATCTAACAGTACAAGTCACTTGAAAATAACATCCCCTCCACATATAACGACATATAATGACACCAAACTATCAAACACACTTTTTACTACATTTCTGCAGGGGGGCTTGATACAGTAGGGTTAGGAAATTAACTTTTTCCCACTGTAGTGTGATCTTTGAGTTGGTATATTTAATTTACGGGGGTGTGGGGTGCAGGGGGACTTGCCCCCCCTGCAGAAACGTAGTAAAAAGTGTGTTTGGTAGTTTGCTGTTGTTATATATGGAGGGGATGTTATTGTTTTGTGATTTGTAGTGTTAGATGTTAAGAAATTCGATGTTATGGGTTTTAGATGTTCTGGTCTTAATGCTATGAAATTAGATGTTATGGGTTTTAGATGTTTCAAAGTAGACCCATATATATATATATATATATATATATATATACACACACACACACATATATATATATATATATATATATATATATATATATATATATATACAGATATATAGATATGACCAATGTAAAAGGCCCCAAATTAGCATACAGCCATATAAACCACCCATTCTGTAGTGCATGTAATTAAATGCCTCTTGGAAACTACCTTGCAGTACACACAGTTAATGCAAAAGGTGCGCCCATATAACCAATTCGATGCAATGTCCCGTTTAACATTGCATATTTTAAGCAAAGAAAAATATTCCCCCAAGTTTTTACCACGTCTAAATCCAAAATGACATTGGTCATCTAGACATTGTTCAAAGAATGGGTCTTTCTTCAATAAATGCCAGAACTTATTAATAATGTCACAGATCCTGAAAATATTCGTACCATATGTAGTTATTAATCTATGTGTAGACTTTTTATTAGAATCTTCAATATTTTTCTCCCTAGGATTAAGCAGTTCATCTCTGTACACATTTGAAGCCTGAACTATTGCTCATCTAACACAATCCTTATTATAGCCCCTGCTCACTAATCTAGCTTCCATCTTAATCGCTTCAGTCTGAAATTCATTCACAAAACTACCAATTCTTTTCAGTGTTATAAATTGTGCCTTAGGAATATTTCTGATGGTATGATTGGGATGGTAACTCCTAGCCTCAAGCAGAGAATTATGAGTAAACGCCTTCTTATAAAGACTTTGGCAATAGTTCCATCTATCATTTTGGTGACATTCACATCAAGAAAAATTATGTTAAATAAATTGACTTTGCCTGAAAACACTAAGCCATACATGTTTTCACTAAGATATTTAACAAATTACTGCCACAGATCCAGAGATCCAGACCAAATGCACCAGCAATCATCTAAATAACAGCGTCACAAAGTCAAATATTTTTTTTGTAAATATTGTTGTCATTGTATATTAATAACAACTACATGTAGCACATAAATAAATCAGCATAAATGGACACAAATGTTGCCCCCATAGCAGTTCCTTTGATTTGAAGTAAATGTTCATTTTGAAACCAGAAGACATTATGTTCAAGCACTACATATAATAATTTGAGCAAAAATTCAATGTGAGAATCTGAGTACATTTTAGAGTACCTTAACCAGTATCTAACAGCCATTATTCCCCCCTTCATGTGGAATGCTTATATACAATGACTGAACATCTAATGCGCATAGATATGAACTACTTGAAATGTGGATGTCATTCATCAACCTCAAAAATTCTGTACTATCTTTAATATGAGCATTCACTAGCTGTAGCAAAGTTTTCAACTGTTCTTCCATGTACACGGACAATGGCTCAGTAAGAGAGCCATATCCGGAAACCGGTCTACCCGGTGGATTTTCAATTGATCTGTGTATCTTCAGTAATGTATAAAAATATTGCAGTTTTGAATCTTCCACCATAAGTTGCTGTAATAAGGTTTCAAAAATACCCCCTACCACCATTTTTAGTGTAATTCAGAAAATTGTCAATATACCTTTTGAAATCCATTAATGGGTCAATAGTTAACTTACAATATGAGATACTATCCCCCAACTGTCTAAGAACTTCTTTTACATAATTATCTGAGTCCCATAACACCACCGCAACACCCTTATCTGCTTTTACTATAACAGTGTGCTCATCCCTGGCTAAACCCTCTAATGCAATTTTTTCATTCTTTGTTAAAATATAACCATCAATTTTAATAATCAAGTTTTTACTCACATGAAGTTCACGAACCACCTGTTGTTCAAACATCTTAACAGCTGGGTGGTACGGTGGTTAAAAAGTGGATTTTTTAAATTTAAAAGTAGTATTGGATGCATAGCTTTCATTCTCTCTTTGACTGTAATAGTATTTCAGATTTAAGGTATGATAAAATTCCTTGCTATCCAAAACAGTAGAAAATTCAGAAGCATAAAACAAAGACATATCCCAAACCTTTATTCAACACACAAGTTTCCAAATCCAATAAATTACCCATAGATAGACTAACAACCAGATTATGTTCACTCTGATTAACAAAACAGTAAAAACTGCAAAAAGTACCAAGCCAGCAGCGAAGCAAAAACTCTTTTAATTCACAGAAAATCCAATAAAATTGAGCGCTTTCGTGAGAATATAATAAACACTTCATCAGAATGATAAAACACTCAGCACATTCAGTTTAAATAACCCTCCCTTAAAAATCACATGACTCCAATTTAAATTCTCCCAATCATTGACCCCTACTGCCACCGGTGTAAAAATATAACAGAAACACATAAAACAAAGAGACATATCCCAAACCTTTATTCAACACACAAGTTTCCAAATCCAATAAATTACCCTTAGATAGACTAAGAACCAGATGATTATTATGTTCGCTCTGATTAACATTTTGGTTTGGACAATGACCTGAATATTGCTTTGATATCTTCTCCTTTGTTTCTGTCCTGCTCATCTAAGGGGCCATGTCTTGTCTTAGATCTTTTATGACAAGGAGAGACATCAACTGACTCATCAATTTCAGTCTCTGTATCAGTGTTAGACAAGTTCAACGAAAAATCAGAGTCACTTGATTCAGTATTACTAGTAGAATTTTTGAGGACAGATTGGCCTCTCTTTCGTTTAAACCTTGCTTTCTTTCTGTCACCATCAGAGAAACAAACAGCGCTTATAACCTTCTTCCAAGAATAAGTGAAATTACTTTTATATTCGTTCATAGCTTTCAAATTTCTTTAACTTACAAACTTTCAATTCTGCCTCATATTCAATAACTTCAACATATTTAGAATACTTATCTTCATATTCTTTACATGTCATAAACTTCTGCACTGATTCAACATTTGAATCCAGCTTATTTATTGCTAGTAATTGCTAATCATAATAATCAATTAAGAGCTTGATAAACATTTTTTGAGGCAGTTTGCTGTATACTATGCCAATTATTTAAAAAACTTCTTTGTCCCACATCAGGCTCAATTTACACACGCAAACCACGCGGTGCTATGCTGACATTTAAATAAGCTTTTAACGACTTAATATGCCATGTGGTAGCTCCAGGTTTCTTTGAGTTCTCTGTGAGAATTTTAAACTTTTTGTCTGTGTTATCAGGAGAACTAAAACCAACTATTACCAAGAGCAAGTTCGTATAAAACAAACAAAATCATCCTTATCACCTGATAAAGGTGGGTGCTATGTACAAACCAGGCTTAAATTAATATTGGTAATATGTTGGTTTATTAGTTGTTAGTGTACATGTTCAATGTATAAATGTATTTAAAAATATATTTTTCTTAGTTATTTGTTTAAACAAGTGTTGAAATAGTTTTAACGATTTATGAATGTACTTTGAGTTTTCTATGTGAAATGACTGCTTCTATTGCTTTAAATGCTGAGCATTTAAAAAGATTTTGTAGCTTATGTCCGGTTTGCACTGATGACACCTGTAATAATAGGAGTTACTGCCAGCAATGCTAGAAGTAGGGCAGTGGATGTATGACTTGTGCTAACACAGCTAGCTGGAACAATTTTATGTCATTTGTATATCAAACTGATTTGTACAGATGCTCATTGGAAGTTACTAGGTTATTGGCCCTGAGGCCCTTACAAGCCTACTAAAGAATTTAGCTCATTTTCCAACAGGTCAGCACCAGATGCCATGGTCTGGCAGGGACATAGGTGGAATTCCAGGGGTGTATTTTCTGTTCCCCATCCAGTTGTCCAGGTTGCACTTAAAAAGGGTTAATGAGATACTCTGCTTGACGTGGAGATGGAGTCTGCCCCACAAAAGGGGGAGTCTCTGGGTCACAAAACTCTCCCACCAACACATCCTACTGATGTCACAGACCAGGTTGAGGTCGAGCCTTTGGGTTACTCAAGTGGAGCTTGACCTGCAGATATGCAGCACACCCATCAAGGCAGGGTTTGAGATTGCTTTGTATGCCAGACAGCAATCACCTCTGAGGAGTCAGTAGGAGACTGAGTACAGGGACAGGGCCTTTAACCCATCTGTGTAGGGGACATGTTTGAGGGTCTGGATTCTCCTGGTGAGGAACCTCTGTGGTCTCTTCAGCTGCTGCATGTGCTATGTGAGGCACATGCGAAAGAGGCACTGTAGTCATTAATGGGTCTTATTTTTATTTATTTATTTATATTTGTTGACCAGGAGTGTCTGACTGGATGTAGGTCCATTTTCAGTGGAGGCCCGGGGAGAAAAGCTCCACAGTTAAAATAAACAGACAGTAGTTACATTGGATTACATAGCGATTAACAATTCACATAGCAATTACTTACAACTTATTTACAAATGAAGAACATAGTACATCAGTAGACAACTAGAATCTTTACCTGTGAAGTACATAACAGACATTATTGGCTTTAGTGATCTGCAAGTGATTTTTTTTGCTGGATCTTAGTGGTCTGGTGGTGCGATAGGGTTGGAGTAGATTCTGGAGGGATGGGACATTTAGTGGATGGTTTACTAGATTGTGTGCGAGTGAGAGTTGATACCATTGGAGGAGGTGAGGGAGTTCAAGTCAGCCCAGTTCAGCAAGTGAGAGACAGTGGTGACTATGGTAGGATGCCCCTGTGGCAAATTTGGCGATTTTGTTTTAGCAGGTCTCTAGCTTGTTTAGATCGCATTGCCTTAGTTTGGTATATATTGGAGAGGCATAAAGTAGGGTGGAGATAAGGTGGGTATTTGCTACTGAAATCTTTGCTGCTTTGGTGAGAAGTTGCTTATTTCTGTATATCGCTCCTAGATTTTTGTGGACTTTTTTTATGGTCATGGATATGTGAATGTCAAATTTTAGTTTATTGCCTATTTCCACTCCTAGCAATTTGATGTGTTCAGTTGGGTATATAGTGGTGTTGGTTTTGCTGTGATGTTAAAGTGAGAGTTGTTTTTAGTATGTTTGGTGGGTTGGAAGATGAGTAGTTTAGTTTTGTTTGGGTTGAGTATTAATTGGGCATCAGATAACCAAGTTTCAACAGAGGAAAAGGCTTCCTGTGTGACTTTTTGCAGTTTGGGTAGGGACTGGGCTGAGCAGATGATGGTCGAGTCATCTGCGTATTGTATGAGTGTGCCATGTTTGGTGGCAGAGGCTAGATTATTGGTGAAAACAGAGAAGAGTAGGGGTCCAAGGATGGATCCTTGCGGAACCCCTATGGAGACAGGTAGTTGGGGAGATGTATCATTCTGCCATACAATGAATCGTTGGCGGTCAGACAGGCAACTCTGAAACCAATTGGTGACTGATTGTGAGAAGGATAGGTTATTGAGGACAGAGATAAGTTGTTTGTGTGGGACCATGTCAAATGCTTTAGATTGGTCTAGGAAAGTAGCAGAGGAGAGATAGCCATTGTTTTTATGCTGAAGGATAGTGTTAGTAAAGGAGAGTAAGGCAGTGGTGGAGCTATGGTTTGGTCGGGAACCATGCTGAGTATTGGAAAGGAGGTTGTTAGTAAGGAGGTAATCTGAGACCTGAGAATGTATGCATCTCTTTAGTATTTTGGAGAGTGGAGAGAGAATAGCTATGGGGCGGTAATTGGTTAGTTCTGTGGAGGGTCCGCCTTTGTGGAGGGGAATTATATGTGATACTTTCCACAGTGTGGGAACGTAACTTTCTGACAGAGATCGGTTAATCAAGATGGATACTGGGTAGGCCAGAGCATCAGCTGCGATTTGTAGGTATTAATTTGGGAGATTGTCTGCTGCTAATCTGGTGGGCTTAAGTTTAGTTAAGAGTTTTTTTATGTTGGAGGTAGGTAATGGAGAAAAAGAGAAGGCAGTGGGGAGATTACTAGTTGAAGGTGTGGGTTGGAGGGCAGGGGGGTTGTGTTGTTTAGCTAGTGATAGTATGGTTTGTGTGAATTGTGTGATGAATGAGGTAGCAATATTTTCTGAGGAGTGAGGGATGTTAGGAGGAGGGGTACTGACTTTACCTGGGTGGAGGATGGAGTTTATGGAGAACCAGAATTTTTTGGGGCTGTGTTGGGAGGAGTCCAGGGCAGACTGGTAGTATTGGAATTTGTCCTGTTTTATTAGCTTTTTGACTCTATTGCGTAGTTCTAGGAATTTCTGTCTAGTTGAGGGGTTTTGGTTTTGTGCCAGTGCTCCCAGGCTTTATCCCTGTTTTTCATTTCTGACTTAGTGGTTTTCTGTAGCCATGGGGAGGGTTGTGCTTTGATTCTGGAAAGTCTTATGGGGGCATGGTAATTAAGGATGCTCAGGAAGGTAGTATTAAAACATTCAACTGCATCATCAAGACTGAGGTACTTTAGAGGATGCCAGTTACATTCTTTGAGGGATGAGATGAATGTGAGTGGGTTAAAGTTTAGTTTTTATGTATTTGACAGTAGATAACAGGTTTAGCTTGGTATAGGTATTTTCTGAGTAGGAATGTTGGGGAGTGATCACTGAGGCTATCTGATAAGCAGCCTGTTATATATGACTGGGGGCTCTTACTGACTAGTATCCAGTCCAGGGTAGTGTGCTTGCTGGAGTTTTTATTTATCCTGGTTGGTGACTGGACTAGTTGGGTGAAGCTATGAAGTTTTACATGATGGGTTGGATGGTTGCCAGAACAGAATTGCCAGTCAATATTGAAATCACCTAAAATGATAGTTTCTTGGGGGAGATGGTGGGTAGACCAGCTGAGGAGGTTTTCTAGTAGAGGGAGGTTTTGGCCAGGTGGGAAGTAGCATCCAGTTATGTTGATGGTTTTGTTTTGGTTAATTTTAGGTTGGTATATATTATTTCTTCATTGCATATTTGTGGAGCTGATGATTTTAAGAACTGGATGTTTAGATGCTGTTTAAATATTATAGCTACACAGCCTCCTTTCTTGTTTAGCTGGTCTACTCTTAGTATGCTATAACCTGTAGGGAGTACTTGCTCACTGGTAATGTGAGGTTTTAGCCAGGTTTCTGTCAGGATGACTATATCTGGGGAGTACAAGTCTATGGTGGCATGGAGTTCATGGACTTTGTTGTATATACTTCTAATATTTAGGCTTAGTAGAAGGAAGTCACTTGGCTGTAATATGGGAGAAGTTGTGGTTTCTAGTCTGATTATGAGGATTGGGGTTGGAAATGGTAAGGCCAGGGTTGGGGTGGATATCTCCACTTAGGGCTAGTTTAGATATGCATGAGGTTATTAGTTTTCTCAGTTTTTGAATGTGTTTGTTTATAAGGGAAACTTTATGATTGTGCTCTTTGGGTAATAGGGTTACTGTGTTAAGTTGTAGGGATGCTTTATGTTTGAGTAATATAGCTGGTAGAATATGTGGGGGTGCATAGGGATGTTTCTTGAGTTGGTGGGAGGGGAGCTGATTGAGGGTGTGAGTAGTAGTACAGTGGTAGTGGTTGAGTGGGGGGATGATAGAGCTTTGGTAGGATGTAAGATATGCAACCATACGTACCAGGTTTAGTGGTAGAAGTCCTCTCTACATGTCTAAAAAAATCTTTGTAACATAACATACTCTTCAACATGACATACTCTTTAGACATCTCATCCAACTGTAAATTAAATGTAGCATCATCAGTATTTAATCTACTAACTCTATTAAACTGTGAAGTCACAATCCCCTTAAAGACATGTGGGGCATGCATGCTGGAATAATTAATGTATCTATCAGAGTTTACTTCCTTTTTGTGAATACTAGTTTGGATAGATGTCAAAGAGTTTCTGATAGTGTGGTATGATTTCTAAACTTTTTAGAATTAAAAAAAAAAAATTTTTTTTTAAATAAGACAAAGATTGAAGCCAATTTTTCTTGAGGATGATGTTGGTTCTGTTAACCTAGAATGTTCAAAAGTATGTACTAGGTATCTTACTAGTTATAATACCTTGACTTGTTTTGTAAAACAAATAATCCAGAGGAACTGGGTTGTACTAATGGCCTCTAGTGAGATTAAAGACATTCTTGGTGACAGGCCCTTTTTCTCATATAGAAATATGAAGTCCTTGAAGAGTATGTTATGTTACAAAGATTTTTAGACCTGTAGAGAGGACTTCTACCACTAAGCCGTAATGCATGGTTGTTTGAATTGTTCCTGCTGTTCTGATATTGTGGTTGGTTGCAGTGATAAGTTCAAACATCCTATTAGTGGTAAAGTTTATCAGTTTAATTTTTCTACCACTTGTGTTACATCTAATGTGGTATACTTAGCTAATTGTGTGAAATGTACTGCATTCTATGTGGGTAAGACCACTAGAAAGCTAAAAGAATGCATCATTGAACACAAATCGGAGATTAGAAGGGCCATTGACAGTAATGCCTTGTATAAGCACATAGTTGATTCAGGTATTGAGCATAGATTCTCTTTTAGAGTTATTGATGTAATACGGCCTTCTACCAGAGGTGGTGATAGTGGTAATTTACTTGAATTAAAAGAGTATGAATGGATTCTTAGGTTGAATTCTGACCATTCTCCAGGTTTAAATAATATGATTACCCTGAAACCTGTTCTTGTTAAATTGCAACATACTAGGTTGCGATAATGTTATGTTTTTTTCTAATTTTTCTAATTTTAATGATTTTGTTCTATATACTTGTGGTCACATGACTTTTGGATTGCTGGTCATGTGACTTCATTGACCTGTATTTAAACCATTTGGTTTTTAGATTTGTTTGTATTAGTATTGAGGAAGGATTTTATCTGAAAGCTTTGCTATTATAAAGTGTGTTTTTCTCAGTTTTGGTTGTTATTCATATTTCCTTGCAGCTTGTTCTTTCATTATACTATTTGACCAGCCTGGAGGAGTGTATGTCTTTTACATATACTACAATTCCACCTCATTTTGCTTTGCTGCACACGGTTTGGGGTCTGAATGTATGATAGGATGAGTAACCTAGTATGGCCGGCATGCTCTCCGCAGCTTTGAACCAGGTTTCTGTGACTGCACAGATGTCAGTGTCTTCCAGAGTTAAGAATGCTTGCAATGAGTACAGTTTCATGTTTAGACTCCTAGCATTTAGCGGCATGACCTTTAATTTACATTTTGATGGAATTTTCATGTTGGCAGGTTTGACCTCATGACATTGCATAAAAAAGGCACTATGGGGGAGGCAAGAGCCTTTGCCAGAAGCCTGAAACCCAAGGGATACAGATGCAGGCCATCTCTGGCAAAGCATCATGGTTTGTCAATCATTCATTCCAGGCTGTCAGGTACTGGATCCCCTTCTAATGACACCAGAAACTAAGCCAATTGCTGAAGTCAATCATTTTCTGTTTGTATTGAGGCATCATTCTGGGTGATGGTAGAATGCTGCTTAAGGCTAGGAACATACCTGCTCATTCGCACCAACATGGACTATGACAGAGTCATAACAGTACCTGTTGTTGAGAGACTTGAGTGCATGGGTGATATGGCAGATTCTAGTACCTGACAAACAACTAACCGTGACTTTCTCCTTA
>NC_056739.1:1538635315-1538652815 GCF_019279795.1 Protopterus annectens | reverse complement strand
ATTGCACAGCCAGGAGGAGTCTTCCTTTACCTCCCAGGGATATCCTGTATTGTTCTTCAACACTATACCCGTACACACATATCCATACACTCACACTCAAACACACTATTCAATTGCCTTTTTCAGATACAGCAAGACAAACACAGCAAAGCATTCCTGTTTACTACATAACAGTACAGCTTCCATCCTCATATACGGCAATACCCGAACACATCATTTACATGTTGATGTGAAATCACCTTTACTGAAGTCAGCAGATATAAAGATATATCTGTAGTCAGTATATTCTGGGCAAAATTTATGGCATATGTTATTTTTTAATGGCTTGTTATGGAGTGCAGCAGTGCAAACTGAACTCATCACCACCGACTTGCGCTTAAGTTTTACTATGCGAGCAAATAATATACATTAAGGGGTAGTCTGGAATGTGAAGATTCCCACGATGTCCCAAATTAGACACTATTAACAAAAACATGTTAATCTGAGTCAGTGAAAGGCATGTCCTGAATTCATCCTTCATTCACATGTGTAATGGCAAGGCAGTATAGAAGAATGTTACTTAACCTGAACCCGTTGGGCATATGTTAGGAGAAACATTTTGGCTAATTTGTAAGTCATTTTTAGTGTAACCAGTAACCACTTACTACTGAGTAATGCTGCTGCTGAAGTTAATTTGCAAACTGAAATATTTAAACTTTCTAAATAAACATTTACAGCAAGGTATAAAATGGGGATACAAATACATTGATAATGAAATGTGGATAGTAACAAAAAGTTAGGGAATATGAACAATAGGCTGACACATCAAAATCTAGAACAGTATTAATCTTACTTAATATAATTATTTATTTTTTTATTTTATTTTAATTGTAATATTAATTTGTAGCTTTGATCGTCGAGCATGTTTTGAGATTTCAGTCTTTTGAACTTTCAAGATTTTGGTCTCAGTCTTTTGAAATTCGAGATTTTGAGATTTCAAGCTTCTGAAGTGAATATATATATATATATATATATATATATATATATATATATATATATATATATATGTGTGTGTGTGTGTGTATGTGTGTAGACAGAGAGTGCATCATTTTTTAATCATTGATTCAGTTGGCTGAAAAGTAATCTGTCATGTTTTGCAATCAAATTCCTTTTCATTGACCAGTATATGTTACCATCAATGCAGCTGAAGTATATTTCCAATATTTTCAGTTTCGCAGATGTGTGTGTGTGTGTGTGTGTGTGTGTATATATATATATATATATATATATATATATATATATATATATATATATGGGATCCAGACACATGCTCGACTAGCATATGTCAGAATCACAAAACATCGAAAACACATACACGAAAGCGCTTAACATCGACAAGCGCTTCCGTGTATGTGTGCCTGTTTCGTAGATGGGACTACAGTGTGGGTAAGGGAAAATTGCCTTTTCCCCATTGTAGTGCGATCTCGGAGTAAGAATAATAAAGTAGGGGTGCTGGGGCAAGCCCCTGCAGAAACGTAGATTTTTTTTTTTTGAACTACACATACACGGAAGTGCTTTTTGAAGTTAAGTGCTTTCATGTATGTGTGTTCGATGTTTTGTGATTTGGACATATGCTAGTCGAGCATGTGTCCTAGACCCATATATATATATATATATATATATATATATATATATATATATATATATATATATGACTGTATCATTTTTTTTTAAGTATTTCTAAATATATTTTTCCAGCTGTATGATTTTTCTAGCGAGGAACTGCTCTGTCTTTTCAAGTTGTTTCAAGTGGCTTGCTCAAAAGCTACAAAGTACAGCAATCGTACTCAGTAATGGCTTGGATTGCTGAGTTGTGAAGTGATCTTCCTATAATGACTAGACTTGTCCTTTAGAATTATATTGGTTACAGTATACATTTTTCTGACTTTGACAAATACACACTGGTGACAGTGTTATTTACTGTGAGGACTAACTATTTCTTTTCAGAAAAGATACAAGGAGGAGGTATATAAGGAAGCCATACAAAAGTTTAGGTATAAAGTAGTTATTCAAAAACTATTTTGAAGATAAAAAATATTTAAAAATGACAGTAAAGGACTTGTCATTGTTTTTACTGTGAAGCTGCAGCCAAATGTCAAGTGTAAAATAGGAAGGAATCACTTTTCTCTATGTGGGATGGCAGACGGAAACACACAGACACACAGACACAGACACACACACACACACACACACACACACACACACACACACACACACACACACACACACACACACACACACACACACACACACACACACACACACACACACACACACACACACACACACACACACACACCCCTCTCTGTCTCATCTGTTTGATTACATCTGGTAAGCTTTTTGTTCCATAAATAAGGCAGAGCTTAGCTGTTACTCTACAGAAAATAGGTGTGCACACTTTACTCCAGTAGGGAACACTACTGCTTAATGTTGACTTAACAGGAGGTAAAAATGGACACCTCAGGAATACAAATGGTTGTTTGCTTGGCACTCTTCTCTAAAGGCGCTTGTCAAATGTAGACAATATATCCAAGCTAAGTGGTCCCAGTAACATAAGCTCTTATATAAATTGCAGTTGGTGCAGAGAAACAATGATGAATGGATTAGCAGTAATGCTATCTGGCAGAATTTCAATGAAGCCCTCCTATTTTTGTGAACTGTGCTCTGAAGCACCACTCTTTTGATTTCATTAGATATTCAGGATTTAAAGCAGCTTTTTCCTACTGCAAAATGCACTGTATTGGCAAACTCAATCACTTGGATTCCAAATGGGTTTTACAAAAAAATTCTAACTTATTAGGTAACAGCATATGTGGGTCATGTAAATGTTCATAAAGTGAATTCAAATCTCCTTTCCGATAAAAGGTTTGTGGTACCTGTTTATCCTGCAAATCTGAAGACAACTCATAGCTTTCAGAGAGAGATCGTGACCGCTTGATAGCTTCCTCTTCAGCTTGTTTTCTCAGGATGGATGTTGAATGCTGTAGTTTTGGCCGTCGAGGGCGCTGTTGACCAGAGGCAGCGGCATAAGGATTATAAGCTGGATGGTCAAACTGATCTGGGCTTATAGAAGAACTGTGTGATAGTGATCCTTGGCCATAACCCGATGGACTGTCCAGAGACGTGCCTGTCTCTGTGTTTGTGGCTTCACCCTCCACACTGAAAGAAAAAGAAAAAGGTTATGTCTCTTAGCAGTGCACACCTTGGAGAGTATTCATGATTTTTTTTTTACTTGCAGCTGTTGAACATTTCAAGAACACACACACCAAATAAAATGTCTCTATGTATATAGGCAGTACTTCAAATAGAAAATCTATTGCAGTCAAATATCCAATCCAAATTTTAAAACTTTTAATAAGAGGCTGAAGTGAATGTTTAGACTGTAGATATGAACAAGTAGAGTGTTTCTGCCACAACAGACCAGGTATGAAATAACATTCCATAAACACATTCTAAAATATTACAGTTTAGCTAAAAAAACAAAACCAAAACAAGGCACTTTATAAAATTATTGAAGTTTCAGGCTGCATTTTTCTATGCAATTATATCGTATTGCTCTAGTAGTACTCAGAAATACATGATTAGTGTTTGCTGGTGTTAACAAATTAAAAAACCTGACAAACAGTAACCTGTAAATGATTTAATACCTTGTAGTTTGTTGTGCATACACTATAATTAACTTCATGCATGACTACCAAAGGAATTACTGATTGTAGTAGGACTCTTCTGGTCAAAAACATTCATAAATCAGCCAAGTAATCACCTAAGTTGATGAGTACAATAAAAAGGCATAAATAAATTCCAAGTTTTATAAAAATCATGTCACTTGTACTCACTTCCACATTAGGGAAGGTCATAGAAAACATTCAGGAGGAGAGACTCGTGGAATTTGTGAATGACTGTTCTCTTCCTGATGAACACATGCATGAATTCAGACAGCAGGATCTTTGACTATCCAAGCAAATCTAGTTGAATGACAGCTCACCACTGAGGTGGACAACAGGAAGCTTTACACACACAGTACGCCTTGATTCTAATACTGTACCTTGATGTGGAAATAGTGGTCTAGGAATGGGACCAAAAATGGAAATGTGGACAGCAAAATGGCACAACAGCGTAAGAACTACAAACTTGGTGTGTGCGTGTAAGGTGGAATTATCTGTAAGAAGGAAAGGCAATAAGCAATGGAGTATCACATGTTTTAGCACAAGGCATAGTCTTGCTAAGCGTATTTGTGCCAGACATCACAGTGGGAATGGAAAAGAAAAAAAATGCTCACTGATGATGCCTTAAGTGTTGCTGTGGTCAAGGATATAAGGGGGTTGACTATAGTGAGATCTGAGGTATATATATATATATATATATATATATATATATATATATATATATATATATATAGATATATATATATGACAGCTAGGATATAATAAAAAAAAGTGTAGGGTCATAGCTTGCTTACAACTATGTCTGTATGTATCTTAGAGGTTATAATTTCTCTCAGGCAGAAACATGCAATGAAATGTGATGGAGTGATTGTAGAAATCAGTGTGTTTCTGGGACCATAGCTAAGGGAATAGACATAAGTGAAACTGAAGTTATCCTCGCGTTTAACATGATATTAATAAGGCAACATCTGGAATACTGAGTCAAGGTCTGAAGGTCATAGAAAGACAAGAACATTGTGCTGTTAATGATCATGTGAAACAGAGTTTCCAAAAAACATTTATTTGAGATGAATATAATGGCAGAAAAAAGACATATCATGATATCAGTGCAATGCACTTTCAGTTTGAAGAAGGAGAGATAAAAGGGTGTATAAACAGGGCAGCAGGAGAAAGGCTCAAGGCTGTTGTAAGAAAATATGAATTAACCAAGAAGGTGCGGAGTCTCTGGAACCCGTTACCAAAGACAGCAGCTCAATGGAAGAGTTCAGGGATGCCTGGGGCAAGTGAAGAGTTGATTAGGGCAGTTGTGCTACCATGTACAACTACCTGTAGCATTCGGATGTAAAGCAGAAATGACGCAGCAAGTTACGCGTACTTCACAGAAATGCATTCTGCAATTACTGCACTTTTAATTGCCTGTGCATTTCACTGAAAATTCATATAGATGAATAAGTTACATGGAGTATGTTGTACTCAAGTTGTGTTACTGCAGTGTGACTGTGGAGTTGGTATTTATATTATTGGGGGATGTGAGGGCAGCCCCCCATGTTAATAGTTTTAACTAGTGATGACATGTTTTCTAGTAAAAAATCACTGCATTGTTATTGTACACAGGATAGGAGGAATATGTAGTCCTGCATAGTCTAAAGAGAAATACACAGAAAAGTCTACAAAATGAAGTGGTAAACATAATCTATACCACTGAAAGGCATAATGAAAAGGCACAAAGTATATTCAGTCCATTTACTGATTTCTTATCTTTTTATTTTACTTTTAAAATCACTGTCATCAGTTATAGTGCTGACATTTTTTTTCATGTGAGGTTTATTATGTTGTGATTGTCTACAGAACATATAAGGACTTCTGAAATTATGTCATGTAATTTAAGTACTTTTTCATGAACTAGGTAGTTTTCTAAATTACAGATTGTGTTCTTCCAGTACTGTGTTGTCAGCGAAATGTGTAGATTTTTAGTTTGTAATAGAATTTGCTTGCAATGGCTTTAAATGTAGCAGCACTTAAGTGTGAGTTGTTATTTTTCAAAGTCTGAAGAAGTTGGCGCAGGGCGCCGACGAAAAGCAGTATCGTGGTGCTTAATAAAACTGAAGTCATTCGTTTATTGGCATCTTGTTTGCTTATCCCTGTGGAATTTAAAAAGACCTGCTTCAGTGAGTTTGGCTATCTGGCTGAGTTTATCTTTGATGAGTTTCACCTCTTTGACTGTGCTTATTGGAGGTGTTTAGTTCTGCTGCTTGGAATTAGGAACTGTGTTGGCTTAGTAGCAGCTTGTTGTTTTTGCCTTTGACTTCCAGAACAAGCATACATGTGTTTGAGAGGCGTTTAGTCCTGCTGTTTGGCATCAGGAGCTGAGCTAGTTTAGTAGCAGTTTGTTTTTTCTTGCCTTTGATCTTCAGTAGATTTTTAGTGTGACCAATGTTTTTTGTCAGAAAGTTTTTTTCAATGCGTTGTGTTTTTGATTACAATGTTTTTTGATTGGATTTTTTATGAAAAGGTATTTTGATGGTTTTGCGTTTTCAGTGATTTACTTTAAACTCGGCAGACCTTCCCCATCAGCATTTATAAATGCAAAAATGTCCAAGTTCATAACAAATGAGTCTATAGGTGTGTGTGTGTGTGTGTGTGTGTGTGTGTGTGTGTGTGTGAGAGAGACAGGGGGTGGACTCATATGTGAACATAATTCTGCATCATGAATTAATTTAATATTTAGTTGCTCTTGCTCAGAAGACTTCATGTCTTTGTATACACATGGCTGTCAAACCTGTGGCAACAGTTCCCAGAAACTGGCAGTGAAGAGAAATTTCTGAAGAGTTATTTCACCATCAAATTCAAAAGAAGTATGCATTACCGTATCAAAGGCACTAAATTCAGAAAGTCCTTTGAGTAGTACAACAGTAGACCAATGCAGTATACAAGCACCTGTACAACTGCATGGACTCAGCCATACCCAACAGAACTAAAACCTGCTCCTCATGGAAACACAAACCTGTTTGGTGGCCATCCTTTGTCAACAGGCTTTACAGACCAAGGGTAAAAAGGAACATATTCCAAATTGGAAAATCTCTCTCCATAACCTCAACAAGCAAATTAGATCACTAGTGAAAGCCTCCAAAGTCAATTAGGAATTGAAACTAGCCTCCGAAACAAAGGGAAACCACAAAGCCTTCTTCAGTTAAGTCAGGAACCTCCATGGCAAAGCCCAGGATGTTCCAAATTAGTACTTAACAGTATCATTTACAGTGATCCTGTTGACTTAGCCAACCTGCTAACAGATAGGTTTGGTGTAAATTACACCCCCCTGTCCCCCCAAAGGCCCTTCTGACATCCCCGATACTTGACCTGCACCTCACATCTCCACAGATCAAGTGTCCCTATCCAAGGCAAAGAACACAGTTTTCATGAGGCATGATAGTATCCCAGGCTGTATTCTGCACCATATCCAGCAAGAACTGGTTTCACCATTGAGCATCCTATTCAACCACAGCCTAAGTACAGGCTTCATTCCAGCACAGTGGAGAACTGCCACTGTCATCCCGTTGCACAAAGGTGGTGCCACTACTGACCCTGGAAACTATTGCCCCATTAGCTTGACAAGTCTGATATGTAAAGCCATGGAGCATATTATTATGGATCTCATAAACAAGGACATAGCCAATCTCCAAGCACTTGACCCACTCAGTTTGGATTCGTCAAGGGAGATCTTGCCTGTTGAACCTGACTGACTTCTTTGAAACTGTCACCAAGGCCCTGGATGAGGGAAAGTCAGTGCATACAGCTTACCTTGACTTGTCCAAGGCCTTTGACACAATCCCCCACTCAGGTATCATCAAAAAGCGAACACAACTTGGTGTAAACCTCTATCTCATCAGATGGGTGGCCAACTGGCTTACAGACAGGACCCTCAAAGTCAAAATAGGCTCCTCCACCTCCGATAGCAGACCTGTCACTAGTGGAATTCCCCAGGTATCTGTCCTGGGACCCCTACTGTTTGGCATGTACTGCTCAGAGGTCCAGGCAAAGAAAAAAGGGCTGTGGCTGACCAAGTTTGTGGATGACTGTAAGTCGGGTGCTGTCACTGACTCCCCAAATGATGTTAACATACTGCAAGAGGGTCTCACAGCAACTAATTATTGCTGCCAAAGTCATGGCCTCAAGCTAAATGCAAAAAAATGTATCATTATACCATTCGGCAAAAACATAGCCCCTACTGATTATCACATCAATGGCAACCCCCTAAGCACACAACCTGTGGTGAGAGACCTGGGTGCTCAGGTTGATACCCTCACATTCGACCATCATGTAGTGACAGTGGACAGAAAAGCCTTTTACTTGGTTCATCTCATAAGTAAAGGGATTGCATCCAGAAAAAAGGTGGTTATTACCTCTCTAAACTCCTCCCTCATTAGACCAATAATTGAGTATAACGCCCCATTTGGTATGTACCTCTCCAAACATCTTCACCAACTGGAAATGCCACTGAAATACCTCCCAAAGAGAATCCATGGCCTCCAACACCTGTCCGACGCAGACAGGCTCAAATCACTATCACTCTATTCAGTATCGTACAGATTGCTCAGGGTGATCTGTGTCTCACCTACAAGGCAATTTTGTTCCCTACTAGAGATGCTCCATATCCATAAGTCTAACTCCTCATGCATTACCTGCTTGAAAGGCCTGAATCTAATATGCAACATCAACAAAACCTGCTGGAGAGACAAGTTTGTCTCCCAGAGGCTGTCCCATATCTGGAACAGACTTCCCATGCATGTCAAACAGAGCAGGTCACTGACTCTCTTCAAGCGCAACCTTGATAAGTGGATGGAAAACCAAAAATTTGTCCCAAGGGTTCCACCTGTGTCCCTCACTGACAGGGGTGACAGGTGCTGACTGAGGTTTCTTTTTGGGGATAAACTCTTGGCTAGGCTTGTAAGGGTGCCAGGGCCATTAGCCTTGTAATCTCCTATAATCCTATGAGACATAATTTGTTTTTTAAATCTGAAATAAAATAGTTGAACACTTTGCTTCAAAGCATCATTTATCTGAATGCTTAGTTGTCCATAGTAAGGACCAACCTTAGCTCATGGCAAAGGACTCATGAATACAAAAACAACACTACTGTGCTGTAAAACCAGTGTTCATCCAGCAGTGGATAAACATGACATTTTTCTTTCTCTAGTTTTGCTACAAAAAGCTGAAGCATATACATGCCACACCTGTGAATTCAAAACTGTGGTCATGAAGCCTACAATATCATCTATAATACAGTTGCCATATATGCATTTATGGCACTTGAAAGAAAAGGTTGACTGTTTAGAAATGTTTTTTATATATATATATATATATACACACATGTATATATACAGGCAGATGCTACTGGGCTTAACTAGTGTACTTTGTACCGTTAACTCTAAAACACATTTATTTTGCTGTAATAATGGCTAACTTGCCTTGTATTAGTTGCATTTTTTTATCTTTTGATCAGAATAATTTTCTTCTGTCCTAATTATAACTCATTTGTTCTATGTCTCTGAATTAATAATTTTCCTGTACACTGCAGAACTGTTCATATTTTAATGTTTGTATTCAATAATGCATTCCTTTCAGTTTAATTTTGTATAAGTGAATCTTACAATTCCCTTTTTAAATGATTTGTCTTTTCTAGATATAAAGTCAAAAGAATTATACCGTAACCTGGCTCATGGCATAGAGGAATGAAGGCCAAACTACAGCCCAGACAACTCATGTTTGATTAGTATCATGAGAGGTGTGGAAGTTATGCTTGAGCACCCCACATGAGCTCACTTATCTTCAGGTGGTAAGAAGCTGTTAGGCCAATGGCACTGGTGACAATTAGCAATGACTGAGTGCATCACTTACCTATACTGGCTGTGTAGCCTCACACTGTGTCAAGTTGGGACTTTTCTGGGGAAAAGGTGTGTATGTGGGAGCATGCATACTTCTTACCCTCACCAGGAATTCATTGGCAGTCTGCAGGCAGCCAATAGATAGCTGCTCTGAGAGACTGGCTGGCTGATACACTTGCTATCACCTGACTCTCCCTCTCTCTGTTTGGAGAATGGATGGGGCAACAGATTGTCTAAAGTAGGAATGAACGGGCTTGCTGGGCTCTCACGTAGCCTGGGGATGTCCATCTCCCGATCCTGCAAATTGAGTGGGCCAGGTGGATGCAGAGGGGGGGGGGGGTATTTAAATAAATAATTAAATCATTCTACAGATGGAGGCCATCAAATAATGCAAAAAGAAAAAGAGTCATTAGCATAAAGTAATGACTTTACATATGCACATAATAATTATATTCACATGAGCAAATTCAAGAGCACTGCCATCAGTAAAGGCTAATGTTGTTGATATACAGCCTAATATGGTCTTTATCTAACTGTCCCAATGCTATTTACCTTCATTTATTATATTTTCTTTTCTAGTTATTACAAGACCTTGGCAACGAGTGGACTCCAATGATCCAGTCCAACTACTACTTAAACAAAACAAAATAAAACAAACAAACATTTACCAGAGGTTATAATTAAGCCAACAATACTATAACTAATGAGTCACGTAACATGCTTGTTTTAAGACCACATGGAGAGAAGACAAAGACAAGCACATAGCAGGGAGATATAAACCACACTTGTTTTATATTAACTAGGAAGTGAGCTATGGTTTGGAAGCACTTGATACACATAAACAAATGCTGGCTTTCATTGTTGTGAGTTTTCATGTTTTACTGTACTGTTAAAGACAATACAGGGTTCATGTAAATTTGCCTGCATACCTTCTGTATGCATTCTAATAAAAGAACAAAACAGACAATCTGGACATTTACAGTATATGAGTTAGTGCATTTGGATTCATATCTTGTCTGTTTTCATGTATCTAACAACTATTTTCTGCAAGGATCATCTGAAAGACAGTTAAACAATACAGACTCAGTTCAATAAAGCATACTGTGGTAAAAGTACAGCAGGAAAATTATCTTTAAAATTTGTATAACTATACTCAACAAACCATACCTCTCAAGTGTACCTCATTATGAGGAAAGTACCTCATTTGAGGTCTTAAAAAGTTCACGTTCCTCGAAGTTCCTCAAAGTTCCACATTGAAAGACTCTGTCACATTCAGTGTTAGGAATTTTTTTAAGTGAAATCCATTGTAAACAGAATGAACAGAAATGAATCATATTAATTCATTAAAGATCTTCTTTATAAGTAAAACAAGTATATTTTAACCATCCTATGACCTTCCTAGTTGACGTTGTTAGTAAGCCATTAGTATGTGTTCCACATTTTGCCCATTTGTTCCACATTATGAGGGTTAGTGTTCCTCAATTTGGAGATGGAAGGTTGAGAGCTATGCAACAAACAGAGACAGCTTCTTTGCACAAAATACTTAATTTACTACATACCAAGAAATCAATGCAGCAGTTTCAAAATGTGTGCACACCTCTTATCATACAGTTCCACATGACCAACATTGATTACATAACAATATGCATGTGACTTTTAGCCAATCAGAATTCAGCTGCCATTTTCAGTGACAGAACGCTTTAATTTGATCTACCTTATTCTGTAAATAGTCAAAAAATGTGAAACGATACACCTCACCTAAGTTCTGCTAAACGCCAAGTGAATAAATATGAAGAAGAAAAACGTTGCAGAACAATGCTGGATATCAATAGTTTTAATAAAATCCAAATACAACAAACAATGAAAGCGCTCATCTGAAGTCGTTTCATTGTTTGTTGTATTTGGATTTTATTAAAACTATTGATATCCAGCATTGTTCTGCAACGTTTTTCTTATTCTGTAAATGGATTGAGGGCTGCCAGTATGAACACTGCATTAAACCTGCCAATGCTGCACCTAAAATGTAAATGTATGATGATAAAATGGTCAATCATCTCCTCAATAAAATAAGGACTCAAAAACATTGAAAGACTTCAGAGCAAAGCTAAAGAAAACACTTATTTAAAGAAACCACTTAACTTGTTTTAGAATTGTAGGCTAACATGAGATAATGACTTTTATTATACTTGTCTGACCATATACCTCTGACTGTGTGATGCTTACACCAGGTACAGTGATAGAACTGATCATTCTTAAATACACAAACATTTGTAAAAACTTTATAAACACTGCTGTGTTATGTAGCTTTAGTTGCAATCCTGAAATATTTTAATTACAATATACTGAAAAACAAATAGAATACTGTTTTGTGCTTCTAACTGTTACCGCCCTGGAGCCCAGATCATGATTGAAAAGGGTTATTTGGGAAACCCACCAACCTGGTTAATAAACGTAAACAGATAAATAGAAAACAAACATATAAGCAAACAGCAGCAGGTTCATTCCTGAAAGCTTCCAATGATTAGCAGTCCTGGAGGGCCAGTCTGCTCTCTGTATGTCTAATTCTCCCCTTCAGCATCCTTGTTTCACTAAATGGTTCAGTCAGGAAAAAAGAAAATAAATAAATAAAACGTACAGAACAGTTGCTGATATTTTCCGTTACAGCAACACCACATCTGGATTACACTAAGATGCTAGCATCTCAACATTCATATACTTTTAAGAGTTTTACAGTCATCTTTACTCTACTACACAAATGGAAACACTCATTAATATATATATATATATATATATATATATATATATATATATATATATACACACACACACACACACACACACACACACACACACACACACACACACATATATGTTTCCAGGTAGGTGGCTGTCCCAATAGGTATTTTTCAGACATGCCTGCACATACAGAGAGGTAAACAGTAGCAAAACAGATAGGATATACTGATTTAAAACAATTAGTCTGCGTTCTACCTCACACAACAAAGTAGAGAAAGGTATCAATAGAAGGATCAAGGACTATGAACACCAAGATATGTGCACGGGAAACAGAAACTACTCAGAAACTAGAAAAGTCCCTGGCATACAATTACGGCTGTCTGGAAAACCAAGGAACAAACATAAGTGATTAGCAATTATATCACAGCATATAAGGCAAACCACAATTCTGAAATAAACTTAAATGTTTCCTATGACTTCAAAATAACATTTTTCCTAAACGCCATTAAAACAAATAAGATTCATACATTTCAAGGTCTAGAAATGGAGTCATCTGTGGTGCACAATAATGACTCAATGAAAACCATATTTATGTTCACACAGACTACCAGCCATTGGGACCCTTGTTACTGAACAGCTGCCTAAAGGCACATATGGAAGAGCTTTCAGACAGGAAAAAGACACATTCTGTTTAGTCTGATTATATCCCTAGTCTTAATTATGCCTCTAAATGACTAATAATCCTGCACATCAGATGAAAGTGCATTCTCCCATCTCTCATATTTAATGAAATAATTTAATAAATGTAAATAAATATATTCATACATATGTACATACATGCTTCCTTATTTCCCTCCTAATCATTTAAACCACAGCCTGCTATAAAAGACATTTTCTGTGTTTTCACATATAGTAACTTGTATGCCTAGTTTAAAGCCTTCATGCATTGATCTTAACTTAAGGTCTGTCAGTATAACACAAGAAAGTTATTTTAATAGGGATCCATAATGGAGACAGAGGATTTCCCACATCCTACTAAAACTTAACAAGCTGACATTTTGTTACAAATGGCTAAAATATATAAACTTTCAGTAATTCCAAACACCAGCTCTACACTCTAAAGTCATTCTCAGTAGTCATATACTTTGAACACAGAGATTTCAGATGATTCCTGCTGCATTCGAGAAGCTATATATTCACAATATAACTAAATATAGTAACAGCAGAATGAAAAAAGGTCAAGTTTGTTTACTGTTATCTAACTATAGGAAAAGTTGAGTGTGTGTGTGTGTGTCATAAACCCACACACACAACCACATATACATATAAATATACATATGTGTGTGTGTGTGTATATATATATATATATATATATATATATATATATATATATATATATATGAAGCTATTTCAAAAGACTGACTCAAAAGAAAGTCAAATGAGACCATATGATTAACTTTCCCAAAAGCTGAACAATGGAAAATAAAAATGTATTTTTTGCAGGGGAACAAGCCTCCCCTGCACACTCCTACATATTATCTATAATACCAACTCTGAAATTGCACTCTAGTGTGGAAAAGGGTAAATTCCCCAATCCCCACTGTGCCATTATCGCCATTCAAAAGCTTCAACGTTTGGGAAAGTTGATTATATGGTCTAGTGTCTAGAACATATGATGTTCGACTTTCTGTTGACTCCATTTTCTGAACTGAACCCTTATATAAACACATACATACATACATATATATATATATATATATATACACACACACACACATATATATATATATATATATATATATATATATATATATATATATATATATATATATATGTGTGTATGCATGCAACAGTATGCAATAAGGTATGAGGGAGATGTACATGTTACAAATATCACCACATGTCTTGAGGTGTTCTTAAGCAAAAGTCTGGAGGACGAGTGTCTTACAATCCCTTGATGTATGGCAACATCTGTACCATGTACATCCCAAGTGCTTTACTGCAATTATAAAATGGACATCTGTATTTTTTGCAATTTGAATTTTATACTTAGTATTTTATGTATGATAATTATATGCTTTCTAGTGTACTTAATATAGTCCCTTTACCAATATTGACTAAGTGATTGCTGTGCAGGTTTATAACTTTACAACTTTGTAGCGATTTGATTTGCAATATCATATCTATGATTCTATATCTGTATCAATATATATATATATATATATATATATATATATATATATATATATATATATATATACATTATCTATATTGATAGATAGATACATCTATCAATATCATCATGAAGAGAATGAGAGAGAGAGAAGGTTGGATGATGTGGGGATAGTGAATCAGGAAGTGAAACAGATTTGCAAGGAGGAAGTAAGGACAGCTATGAAGTGGATGAAGAATGGAAAGGCTGTTGGTCCTGATGACATACCAGTGGAAACATGGAAGTGCTTAGGAGAAATGGCAGTGGAGTTTTTAATTAGGTTGTTTAATAAAATTTTGGAAAGTTAGAGGATGCCTGAGGAGAGGAGAAAAAGTGTTTTGTTTTTTAACAATAAAGGTGATGTGCAGAGCTTTAGTAACTACAGAGGGATACAGCTGATCAGTCACAGCTTGAAGTTATGGGAAAGAGTAGGGGAAGCTAGGTTAAGAAGGGAGGTGATGATTAGTGATCAGCAGTATGGTTTCATGCTGGGAAAGAGCACTACAGATGAGATGTTTGCTCTGAAAGAGTTGATGGAGAAATATAGAGAAGGTCAGAAGGAGTTGCATTGTGTCATTGTGGATTTGGAGAAAGCATATCATAGGGTGCCTAGAGAGGAGTTGTTGTATTGTATGAGGAAGGAGAAAATGATAAGACCAGCAGCTGTAGCAGCAAGGTAACATTTAATCCGTTGGTAGTACAGACTACATATCAAATAGAAAAAGTGAGTTCACACACATTAACAGACCGGTTTCGGCAAATAATAAGAGTGCCTTCCTCAGTGTAAAGATCATGAGATGTAGTACACTCCTTATATAGTATTAATTCAATCAATCAGGACCATTAATTATAAATGCTCGTTAAGTCCAGGAAGGAATAATCCCCCAAGTTTAATAATCTATTTCTTCTGTTTTTTGTTCAAGATGTCATGCCAGCCCAATTTGTTGCCTCTAGAAGCTCTGATTTTGTCAATAATAATAAAATTAAAAGAGGCACTTGGATGTAAAAGGGTATGTTTGTACAGTGCATTGGTCATTTTGCATTTTTGCAAAACATAATTTTTTTGGATGTCAATATAAGCAGAAACATTGACAATACTCTTTCCACTCAGGTTCACCGTAAATTCCCCCAATACAACTCCCTCCTCCATGCCACCAGCTTTCATCCTCCTCATGTTTGTCAAAATATCCCAAAATCTCAGTTCATTCGAGGTAAATGTATCTGCTCTGAAACAGAGACTTACAATGCTTACAAACACAATCTGATTATGAGTTTCAAGGATAGGGGCTATGGGGCTGATTATGTATACCGGGCGTTCCATACGGTTGATGGTTTGGCCAGGGATGAACTTCTCCAATATAAAGACAAACATAATAATGATGGTTCTGCCATTCGTTTTATTACTACATATGGCAGAAATACTGATTCATTAATTCAAAGTGTCAATCGCCACTGGAATATGTTGTTGGCTGACCAAATGCTTTCTGATATTTTACCAACCAGATGTTCCTTTACCTTCAAGAAAGGTAAACATTTTGTTTCATTTTTCAATCACTATAAGCATTCTCTGCCCGATATGGCATTGGTACAAACAACTCTCTTAGGGGACAAATTAGTAATCTGTTTCCCCTGCGGACACTGTTCCTATTGTCCCAAGGTTGTTAAATCCAAATCATTGTCCAGTCAGAATACCAGTCAGGTTTTTGATTTATCATTTTATGCTAATTACCAATCTGACTGGGTTATATATTTGGCTACATGTCATTGTTCGGCATTTTATGTTGGACAAACCTCACGTCCTGTAAAATTTTGGGTGGGGGAACATCTTAATGAAATCAGAAATGGAAAAATGGCCAATGCACTGTACAAAAATACCCTTTTACATCCAAGTGCCTCTTTTAATTTCATTATTATTGACAAAATAAGAGCTTCTAGATCCAACAAGTTAGGCTGGCATGACATCTTGAACAAAAAAGAGAAGAAATGGATTATTAAACTTGGGGGATTAATCCCTCCTGGACTTAACGAGCATTTATAATTAATGGTCCTGATTGATTGTTTGAATTAATACTATATAAGGAGTGTACTACATCTCATGATCTTTACACTGAGGAAGGCACTCTTATTCTTTGCCGAAACCGGTTTGTTATTATGTATGCACTCACTTTTTCTGTTTGATATGTAGTCTGTACTACCAATTGATTAAATGTTACCTTGATGCTACAGCTGCTGGTCTTATCATTTTTTCCTTTGACATTGGTTCTGTTTGAGTCCTTGCAGCTGCCGTAGTTGCAGAGGCTCTAGTTACTTCCAGTATTGTATGAGGAAGTCAGGAGTGGCAGAGAAGTATGTAAGAATGGTACAGGATATGTACGAGGGTAGTGTGACAGTGGTGAAGTCTGCAGTGGGAGTGACAGATTTGTTTAAGGTGGAGGTGGGATTACATCAAGAATCAGCTCTGAGTTCCTTATTTGCAATGGTGATGGACAGGTTGACAGACGAGATCAGGCAGGAGGCCCCATGGGCTATGATGTTTGCAGATGACATTGTGATCTGTAGTGAGAGTAGGGACCAGGTTGAGGAGACCCTGGAGAAGTGGAGATATGCTTTAGAGAGAAGAGGAATGAAGGTCAGCAGGGCTAAGACAGAATATATGTGTGTGAATGAGAGGGAGGATAGAGGAATGGTGAGGATGCAGGGAGTAGAGGTGGCAAAGGTGGATGAGTTTAAATACTTGGGATCAACAGTTGAGAGTAATGGTGAATGTGGAAGAGAGGTGAAGAAGAGAGTACAGGCAGGATGGAGTGGGTGGAGAAGAGTGTCAGGAGTGATTTGTGACAGACAGGTACCAGTAAGAGTAAAAAGGAAGGTCTACAAGAGGGTAGTGAGACCAGCTGTGTTATATGGGTTGGAGACGGTGGCACTGACAAAAAGGCAGGAGTCAGAGCAGGACGTGGCAGAGTTAA